>NC_057349.1:92057074-92299574 GCF_016509475.1 Prionailurus bengalensis
ATTTCTGTTATCCTTTCTATATTACTTAGTTGGCATTCTTCCATTAGAAGAACTGTTCTCATCACCTGAGGATGAGAATTAGAGTTTGACTTGTTTCTTTTAAATAACAGTTTTCAGAGTAAGGAGATGATATAATAATCACTATAAATGCTATCAGGGAAGTTTTTTTTTTCTGTCCTTTTTCCCTTTCTGTATATCAATATGGACTCACTGTGTCTTTTACATGTATTCCTATGTGACAGTCCGTTGAAAACATTACTCTTCTCAATGTTCAAATTGTCCCAAATTTTGCATGAATGAACTCCTTCCAACTTGATCCTCTATCCTTTGTATATGTCCTCCCTACTCCGCTCTGTTACTTGCTCTCAAGTAAGAAATATCCCAGGCTCCCCTTTAATTTACATGCCCCAGATCCCATAATCAGTTACTAGTGCCTGGAGTCCCTTTTACTAGAGAACGGGCAATAGATTCCAAACTGTAGGCACTAGGTTAGATTCCTAAATAAGGACTCATTGGTACATTATTCCCTGTGTTCCTGCACATTCAAATGTGTATGTAACTCACAGAAACCCCTATTCGTTATATTTTCGAAAGAGAACTTTGCGGCTATGAACAATGCTACCATGAGCATATAGCATATGTATCTGTATATGTTCATCTGTGATATATCTATAATAGGGGAATACCCAGTCATAAATTATGCTTATGTTTCCTTATAAAATAATAACAAATTATTGCCCATGGCAGTTGTACCAGTTTATACTATTTTTTTTAAATTTTATTTGGAGAGCAAGAGAGAACATGAGCAGTGGAGAGAGGCTTAGGGAGAGAGAATGAGTGAGTCTTAAGCAGACCCCATGCTCAGTGTGGAGCCCAGCGTGGGGCTCAATCCCATGACCTGAACCTAAATCAAGAGTTAGACACTTAACTGACTGAGCCACCCAAGTGCCCCTACACTCTTATGTTATATTCTCACTCGTCTATTTCATCTTTACCCATATTTAATATTGTCAGGTAGATTTTGTCAATTGTTTTGTTTTGAACAGAATGTTTTATGTTTTTGTATTTTACTGATACTACATGTAAAAAAGTATACTATTACCCTAGAGTAGACTGTGATAATTTAAAAATCCATATTACAAACTCAAAAGCAGTAATGCACAAACACAAAAGGATATAGCTACTGTGCGATAATAGGCTGTTCAACAGTCTGGGCTGTTTGAACTTGGCTCATTTTAAAGAAATGATTGAATCTTTACCAGCAGTTGAGAGAAAACCAATAAACCCTTGGAATATCCTGCCTGATTAGTATTGTACTGAGCCCTTGAACCATGCATATAGTTTATGCTAACAATGCAATTTATGGTGAATTTGTTTTTGTTTTTGTTTGTTTGTTTTTTCTTCTGGGGCCCTAGGACACAATGTATCAGTTTGACATTTGGGCAGGCTGAGGCTGGACACTGGTTAAGGTCGGTCATTCAGGTTTTCTATGCCTATGTAATTGACCCCCAATAAAACCTTGGACACCAAAGCTCAGATGAGTTTCCCTAATTGGCGGTACTCCGTAAGTGTTATCACACTTAATTTCTGGAGGAATTAAGGGCTGTCTGTTCAACTCCACTGAGAGCAGACAATTGGATGCTCATGCCTGCTTCCTCCTGAACTCTGCCATATGCATATTTTGCATTTGCTTATTTGAACCTATATCCTTTCACTGTAATAAGCCATGACCATGAATATTATAGTGTTTCTGAGTTTGGTGAGTTCTTCTAGCAAATCACCAAACCTGAGGATACCCTTGGGAAGCCACAACACAGGGACTATGACTTTTGCACATAAATCTGAAATCAGAGGTAGTCTGAGGGAATGTGGCACATAGCGATACGATGTTTAAAAACATGACTATATCTTTTAGTCTTCTTCCAAGAAGGGGTGACTTTTCTGTCTCCTTACCTGAACCTTTAGTCTTTGCCGTGCTTGCATGAATACCCACTCATGGTAGCCCTCAGCTACTATGTAAAAAGTCCAACCTCTCAGTGGTCACCATGCTGTGAGGAAGCTTAAGTCACATGGCGGAACCACAGGTAGGTCACCATTCCTAGTTGACTGCGATCTATAAATCATCTCAGCCTAAATGACAGAAATGTGAATGGAGTATGAAGATAACTCTTGCCTTCTGTTGTACAAGTCACCCACAGCTATTTGAGTCTCTCTAACTGAGATCCCAGGTATGAGATGAGGAGAAGTCTTCCCAGGTATGCCCTAGCAGAATTCCTGCCCTAACAATAAAATGGTGGTTGTTTTATGCATTCATTTTGGGATGATTTTTATACCAATAACTGAAATAAATAATATCTGCTACCGCCATTAAAATTGCTTCCTTGTATTTTTCTTGTTTGTATGAATTAAAAGAGGGTTTCTCCCTTTATTCTCTCTGTTAAGAGTTTCCACACAGGAACTCTCTGTTCTTGAACTACCTTACTCAAGAGAGAGATTTATATTCAGCCTAAATCATTTTTTCTTATTTCTATATATTTTTTTCTAAACCTGCTGTCTCAATTACATTTTCCTGTATTATGGAGTTTCATCTTCCCAGTGCCTAATCTTCTGAGAGACAAGAAAAAAGAACAAAAGACTCATAATTGCAGACAGCATCCCTTTGCTGTTTTGGTTTTTTTTTGAAGTGTTTTGTCACTGTCTTGAACACTCCTAATCATAGGAGACATTTTTTGAGATTGGGCTATATTTTTTTTCTCTTTAGACAGGCATTCAGTGTTGACTTAATACATGTAGCATAGTTATAAACTAATATCCTTGCTTATATAATTTCCCTTTGAGTAACCTTTAGCAATTGTTTTTTTTCTGAAACTTGTTTTAGTTTTAACATTTAGTGTAGCAGCAAATTGTAAAATAAGTATAAATATTGAAACTATTGAGTTTTAAAAATTAACCAGGCTTCATCATATTCCTGCAGATTAGAAATGCCAATTAAAGAGAACAATTTTTTTACCAGCGATTTCCATGTGTGTTGTGTCATTTAACTTATATACCACAGTTCTTGCTATTTGCTATTATTATCACACATTAGAGATGAATTTCACAAGGACTAAGTTATTGCCTCAGATCATATAATGAGTGGCACACCTGACGTTTGAATCTAAGAGCTTCTAATTCCCAAGACTTACATATAAAACACTTACCCTGGTTCCTGCTATGCAAAAAAACAAAAACAAAAACAAAAAACAAAAAACGGGCAAAAAATGTTAACTATCATTTATAATGATAGTGTTCAAAACAATATTGCATTACGCATATTTTAGTGTCAGCTTTTCTAATTTTTCTAGAATTCATATAACAGGAAATACATCACCCAGCCAGATGGTATTCCCATGTTAATTTCCTTTTTTAGAAATTTCAACCAATTTAGTTTCTTATAGGCAATACAGAATCATATGTCTTTTGTACTTTATACTTTTAACATTATATAATTATAAGCTTTATGAAATGTTTAGAAGTTTCACAATTTTATTTTAGCGAAATAACCAAAGCTTTATATCAGGAGTATTCTACATGTTCATTTTATTAATGTGCAATATCCAGATCCCAGTTTCTTCTTTCTTTTTTTTTAAATGTGTAGAGGAAAAAACTTAAAGCCTTTCTTTTTCCTGAAACATTAGTTGTTCTTACTGATCATACTTTAACATTTTTTTTCTTTTAGAGAACATGTTTCTTCTCTTTATGTACAACCTCATGTAAACTTGTTAGTTGTTAGTCTTCTCAGAAAATTTTTTGAATCTTTCAAAATTGTTTTCATTCAGATATAAGGATTTCATATTTAAATGTATGATCATAAATCATACTTACTTTCCCAGTTATGAGAAATTGCTTTGTTATGGTTTTTAAATTTGCAGGAACACTTAGTATACAACGATAAATTCAACATTGTTGCCTACACCGGTGAGATGAAATAAGGTTTTAGGAAATCTATTATTTTTTGTTTATGTCTTAGTAATACTTCTGTGGACAAAAACATGGAATGTCAAGAAAAAAAATGACTGATGTGCATATGGAATCTTGACTGAGGAAAAATAAAATTTTTTGGAAAAGTAAACAGAAGATTGAGAATGTCTGAAAAAGGACAGAAAAGGAAAGCTGCCTTTCACCCAACTCACTCAGACACTTGTGGAGAGGAGTTAAATCCTCTGAAGGGCAAAGTTTATCATTCTAAGCAGTGACCAGCAACAACATGAACAGTGACTGCATCATAATGAGAAGAAATAGGACAAACTGTAATGCTGAAGAGAATGTTCCAAGAGGACATTTGAAGAGAAATTTATGATCCAAGTATTGGCTCTCTCACTCAGTGCTGAAGGAAGTTCATCCTTGAAATGTATGAGGGTTGCTCTTACATATTATATTCCAATTTTATGATCTTTAAACATGGTATCTTAAGCTGAATTATACTTTCCTATCTCATGCCCTATTGAACTTTTTTATCGTCTTAGGAATATTGACGCTACACCACCCTGGATTTCATTATTTCTCTCTTATTCTCTGTTTTTATTTTTTAGTTGTGTTATTCATGAGATAATCTTCCAGTGTTTCTTCTAAAAATATTTTTATGAAGAGAATTAAAATGTTTCATATGTATTATCCAGTAATTCTTTACACAGGCAATTCTCTTTAAATAACCTTAAATATGGAAAATAAATCTCTAGATCATCTAATCTATCTATCTGTGTATCTGTGTATCCTTCTATATATCTGGCCATCCATCTATCATTTACCTATACCAAAGTTTCTCATCAGGGTTTTATTTATGATACTGTAACAGGAGGTTACGTGGGAATATTTTTGTCTTAGTGTTTTAGTACCTCCTCCTTCCAAATAGAGATGTAATATACATCTATAGGATATGTTCTGAATTAGGAAAACTGATTTTGCTCTCCTGATCTATCATTCACCATTCATCTATGTATATAAATACAAAAAAATTAAAATAATTTGGTTCTTTAAGAAACGTTGATGTCCCTCTCCATAGGCAACACTGTGGTACTTCCTCTTCTCTCCCTATGTTCCAAATAAGGGATATTTTAAGAGAATGATTCATAGAGACAGCTGATGCACCAGATATCACTCAGCTGCAAACACTTGTAGGACCACCACACAGTGCTAACAGAGAAGAGTGCAAAATGTGGTTTTGGAGTGCAGCTGGCATTTTGAGAGTTTAGAAAGGCAAAGATGCCAAATGGACTGCAAGGAGAGTAGTACAGCTCAGATGGACTTAAAAGGTAACCCGGGAAGTTGTGGTGACTTGAACAGAAAGAGGCTATGTCAGGGGGGACTGCCAGGGAGGAAGGTGAACGGAATAATAAGACATATTAGACCTGGAGGCGGGCCACCCCAGGGTGGCAGGGCCACAGGTAAAAATATTTGTGTGTGTATGTTTTCTGGGTCTATAAATACAATTGTGTTAAAATGGTATTACAAAATGCATGATGTCATTGCCTTACTTGAAGAATTTTTGTCCCTGGTTTTGTCATGGCTCATTTTCTGTTTTGGCAATAAGACCTCAGCTTATATGCTACTCTGTTAGGCAGGCTCTGAAGTGACCCTCAGTGATATTTACGTCCTGGTATTCATGCCACTGTGTAATTCTACTCCTTTGAGTCCATCTGGACATACTGATTTGCTTAGAATGAATAGGTATATGGCAGAAATTATATGGGACGTCACTTTTGAAATTCGGTTGTAAAAAAAGAAATTAGGTTACAAAGACTGTGGCTTTCAACTTAAGCGCACTCTCTATTGGAACTCTTGCCCTAGAGGAAGCCACCTGCCATATGTGACATGAGACAGCCATGTGTACAATCCCACATAATGACACATTGTGCTTTGCTGACAAGCATGTAAGTAATCCTAGAGGTGATCCTCTGCTGTTGGCCTTCAGATGAGGCCAGGGTCCTAGCTGAAATGTGCCCTATAATCTGTGAAGAAACTCTGAGCCAGAAGCAACCAACTAAACAATGCCCAAATTCTAAACAATAGAAACTAAGAAAATAAATGCTTATTGTTTTAAGGCACTACGTTTTAGGTTATTTGTTACTCAGTAATAGATAAATAATACATTCACTTCCTGAGTTACCCTTTTCCTGATCTTCCTATCCAAACACCTACACTTGCGATCATTTGGCTTTAGATTATTTCTGTACATGACGCTTTTCACTATCTGTTTCCTCTTCTTTTCCCAATTAGTTGCCATCTCTTTGATACAGAATATAATCTAGGTAAGGGCAAGAAATTGTGTTATTTGACACTGTATCCTCAGTGTTATGAAACAGTGCCTGACACATGATAGCGTTCTTAATTAATATTTTATGAACAAATGAGTGGAAATGTAGTGAAGATAATATATACAATTTTACAAACTAAGTGTTCATTTATTTTAACACAGGATTTACTTTTCTTATTCAAATTTAGTATCTCTAATAACTACCTAGTGCTGCATTATATGGAATTATCACACACACACACACACACACACACACACCATGAACACAAATAGGAGGAATTCATCAATGTCTCAATTGATGATACATAGGCCTCAGTATGATTTGTTCTATTTCACTATAGCCTTGCTTCTATCCTAATATTATGTTCTGGGAAAAATAACAACTTGGGTTTCTTTATCTTCAGATTTATGGTTAAATGCTGTTACACATGATAGTTCCTCTGCTTGGAATGTTTTTTTTTTCTGTAATCTTTGCTTCTATGTGTAATGAAATATATAAGAACAATTGCTTTAAACTCAAATTGATTTGGCTAAAACCAGTATGACTCCAGTAAATATCTTGCTAGAATTATCTCTAGTTAGCAAACATTTATGTTTTACTTTCTCCTACACAAAAAATCCCATCAAATTCCTAAGGAGTATGTGGTGGAAGAGACAGAAGTGTCAATAAGTACTCTTGTAGAATGGCTAAGATTTTTCTCTACAAAAGACAGAGCCGGTCTTGCTGTCATATTAACTCCTATAGTGCACAAGCACAGGGCAACAAGAAATCAGATTCATGTCTGTATCCTTCCTGTGATCCATTATTCCTTGGGTAGGAGATATGAGTGAACCTGTTTGTGTTTATATTTTTATTTCTTTCTATGATTGAAAAATAATACCTACACATTTATTTGGAACTTTTGAAGATGTAATTTTTCCAAGTGTGAGTCAAGAAATCTTAAACTTTTTTTTAATGAAGTTAGAATTTGTTTGGGAATACAAATACAACTCCAATTCAACTTAAAAAAACAAACATAGCAAACAAAAACAAACAAAAAACATATTCCAACTGGGGCAAGATAATAAAGAGGAAGAAAAGAACAATTCATAGCCCAGAGTCAATCGTTTTGTGGGGAGATTCTAAAGAAAATTTCTTTTCATCCTACTTGTTTCACACATATCAGAAAAAGTGGGCTAGGTTACATCACAGAGTATTCCATTGCTAAAAATATTTCACTGGGCAACTGCCATTCATCTTTTAAGATGCAACTTCATAACGCCTTTTTTGACTCAGATTCCCCTGTTGCATTAGCTGCCTTTCCTCTACGTTCTATATTCCTTGAACATTTCTTACCACGGACTTAACATTTTTATCATGTATTATCTCTTTACAACTCCACTAGGTTACTCTAGTTTAGAAGTAAACTAAGAGTCTTCTTACTCTAGGTTAGAAGACCCCAGCTAACCCACTTTAGTATCCTCATGTCTACTATATGATAGATATAGTAGAAAAATATAAAAATTGTCAGCCCTTTATCTTTCTGGTATAGAAAAAGTCAGACCTAGGTATCTAATATCAGTTGAAGATCCAGAGAGTAGAATCATCGAGAGTAGAATCATCAATGGAAAAAACAAAAAACAAAAACAAAAACATCCCCCACCCCTGACTCTGTGTCACAAGGATGGCTGTGCCTTAGAAAGACAGTACCTTCTCAGGCAGTGGCTCTCAAAAGCATGGACCCTGGACCAGCCACATCAACAAAACCTGGGAACTTACTAGAATTGTGAATTCTGAGACTCCACCACAGAATTACCAAAACAGAATCTTGGGGTTGGGCCACAACTCTGTGTTTTACCATGTCCTCCAAATGGATCTGATTTTACTACTAAGTAGTGTTAAAACTAGTATTTTGAAAACTAGTGTTCTAGGTCAATGGCTCATTGTGTAGAAATATTGAAACCAACTGCGAGGTTTTTACAAACTGTCTATGTGCCCTGCTTCCTCCAAGGAGAAAGCATATGCTTTCTCATATGCTCCCCTGTAAGTTTACAGACCACAGTGACAACTGATAAAAATATCCTGCCCTGTCACAGAGTGGGTTCTTCTGATAATTCCCATCATGAAGGTCCATCACATTCCATTCTTCTCTGATCAATAATACAATTTGTGCATCTTATTCACATCTATTCAGTTCGGTACAGGTGGTCTTGGGCAGGCAAACATAATATAAAACATTTTATATAATAAAGTGAATATTCAAAGTTTAAAATCAAGTTCCGATCTAAATCTAATTATATTAATAATATACCTAAAAGCTGGTTTAATTTTAAAAAACTAAAGGAGATAGTTTGTATATATGCCCACAAAAATAATATTGAAATCAGTCATAATTTCATGGCATAAAACAGTTTTTCACCTACAAAGTTGCCCGAAACTCATAAATGAGTTTGCTCAGACACAAATAACCTACATAGACATGAAACAGCGGTTTTGACACCAAGAGGCTTTTCCTTTGATGGCAATGTGATAAAATACTCATCAAAATGTGTTTCAAACTGTGTACTTAAAGTTAGTTTACAGTGAAAAGAATATCCAGGTGATCTATTGTACCATATAATTTTAAATGTCATCCATTATGTTTAAATAATGAATTCACCAATATGTGTTAGATTCTATACTTTTACCTTATTAACAAGGGTTATTAATTACCTTACAAATGTTGATAAGGAAATCAGACTAAATTAATTTATTGGAAGTATTCCTACTGAAGCAACAACACATGTATATCTTCATACTGTTTTAGCAAAAGCAAACATTTAAAAACTACCATTTAAAATATTGATGTTGCTGATTAATGTTTTTTGTTGTTGTTGTTAAGAAAGAAGTAAGTTTGTTCCACAATTTTAGATGCTTTTATCTTCTAATGTATTTTGACAGACTATGCTACTTTCCTTTAAATCAATCATGAAATTGTCTTTAATTTTTGTAGATTGAAAGCAAGTGGTAAAGGCAGAGAAAGTTATTTAGAGACATTATTAAAAATAGCATCTACTATAGGTTAACCTGGGATGTTTATACATACCTTATTTTATTGTTTCTTTCTATGTATTTTCAATATTCAGTGACTCCATGGAATTAATTTTGATGCAGTATCTGTGTGTAAACTCAATATATTTCTTTAATTCTCTAAATATTTGCTTCCTTTTAAATAAAATCTACCTACAAGACATGTTAAAAAGTATTGACATTTTATTTAATACCACCTGAATTTCTTTTAAGCCTGAAATGAGTTTTGACTTTCTCATACAAAAGTCAGAAATATAACATGGAAGAGAGTCAGTATAAAAGTAAATCAAAATATTTTAGTTTAAACAGTATGTATTCTTTATTTTATACACCTAGGATCAAGATTTCATTATAGTAACACCTACTGTTCAATGAACATGAAGATTAAACCTCTCAGGAAAACAACCATTAATTTGCACATGCATTTCCCCTGTTAATTGTATCTTGCTTCACATTTCAAATGAAATTTTCCAAACTTGCATTATTTTAACTACAAAGTAAAAATAAAGCTCTTGGCAAGGTGGTTAGTATTTCTAAAACAGTGGAAATTAGTTAATATGCTTATTTGTCAATTAGTGAATTCAATGTGAACTAATTTATAGACTCTTAACTATTTTATCATTTCACATTTAATGCCCAATATTATCCACTTTTATTTTGAATGCACAAACTTTGGATGTATAAATATACTTCCTACAGCCTAGTCTATTAAAGTATTATTTTATGTACTTTAAGGCTTTTATAATTAAAAATGCTTTCATGTGTAAAACTTATGTGCTTATTAAGCTAGTGATTTATAAAGAAGGCATATGATTACATTTTTTCTGTAAACTGTGCTATGTCTTAACTAAGGAAATTGATTTTTTAGAATTTAAGTATATTTCATAAGCTAAACGTTGCACAGTTGAGAGGCAAACACATTTCACTCCAAATGTATGACTCTTTTCCTAAAGACATTATGTCTCTGTGCCTCCCTTTAGCACTTATACAGGTCACTAATGTAAAAAAAAGCTAAAGCCCCAATAAATGCAGGGAAAAGCAATCCTTCAAAATTAAAGCATATAAAAAGAACAAGTTTGAAGACAATGGTAATATACAATAGTTAAGCCGTTTTAACTGGATGTATTTTCCTTAGACCACTCCCAAATAAATATTTTTAAAATGGTTGAAATATATTCACTACATTAAAGGCCAAAAATCATTTGGATGGACAAATCTTAGAATTTCTTGGTGAAGGAAGAAAACAGACTTTCCAAAATATTAATGTTTCATATTCAACCTTTGAAGACCAAGAAAATAAAAGTAAAATTGTTATTGTCATAATCTCTATTATAAAGCAACGAACAACCATTGGGGCTAACATGAGACGTCTTGATATTAAAACCAGAGAATGCATTTTCCCATTGTGTACTTTTGAGTTGGGTCATATTATAAAACAAGGTTTTTGGGATTTTTAATATTATGAAGCAATATGAATGGAAGGGTAAATAAAGCGTGGAGGAAATTAAAGTTGTGTTGGCATGTTTTTAAACTGATATGCTTCCTATCATCCTGTGGTTTAAAAAGCTGCTGATGAGCAGCTGCCTACATAAAAATCCACAATCTGATGGAAGTTAAAGCAGGGAAATGTACATGGAGAAAAGAAGAGTAAAGCACATATATTTGGGTCTGTTTCTTCAAAACAGGCCAGTTGACCCTATTTTACCTCATAATATAATCTCAAACATAGATCTCAAGATATACTCAAAGGATTTCTTTCAAATTCATGATTTTGAATGAGGTATTCCCAATGTATAACTGTATATACTCTTTTCCAGCATTTAAACAGCTCTGAAAATGCTGTTCATCTTTCAGTAGAGAAATGTGATGTGGTTGATTACAGAGTGCTGAGGTACACTGGGACTTGTACGAAATATAACTACTCATATTAAGCTCATCAGAGCTCAACTCCGATGGCTTTATATAATAATAATAATAATAACATAAAATATTTTTGTGCTACTTTGCTTTTCAACTTCAGCCATACTGTCCTGTGTGAGAATTGTTTTATCCCTTCCCCCCTTCTTTTTTCTCTCACATTCTTCCCCCACCCTTTTATGATTCTTTGTGTTTGAGGTGCTAAACATTCTGGCCTGCCATTTTCCTTTG
This sequence comes from Prionailurus bengalensis, assembly GCF_016509475.1. Taxonomy (NCBI): domain Eukaryota; kingdom Metazoa; phylum Chordata; class Mammalia; order Carnivora; family Felidae; genus Prionailurus; species Prionailurus bengalensis. The sequence continues at coordinate 92,068,564 of NC_057349.1, forward strand.
AGCTTTCACTCATGTGAAATATTTTTACAATTGTTATCAATATATAACATTTAATATGAAATTTGGAGGTGTTTTTAAATTCAACAGACCATTAAACAGAAGTTATGAGAATAATTATGCTTCTAGTAGCTTACATTTGTGCCTTGCTTTCCCAGTTAAAAAGTGAACTCATATACCTCATCTCATTTCATCAGTGCATACTCTAGTTAGCTTGATTAGTTTTTGCATTTTGTTTATACACATTCCATACTAGGAGCATAGATTGCCTTATGTATTGCCCTCATCAGGAATATTAGTTCCTCTGCTGTATAAGTGGATGCCTAGTGACTATGTCTGGTAATTCAGAAGACAAATAGACTGTAAGCACAGAATAACTGTGTTTCATTCCCAAAGTACCTGTTAGAGCAAACTAATCAGTAAGTGATGCCTGTTAAGAAAAAAAAAAAGGCTGGCATTTCTTTTCATAGTCATTTTCATCTCTGAACACATTCAATAATTAAAATGGTGAAATGTAATAACATGAGAAAAAATAATCTATTTAGCTTCAAAATGAAGGACCATAAATTTAAAAAAATCTGCTTTGCCTAAAGGATCTTTAAAATTGACATTTTAGTTTCCCAAGTAAGTCATTTCTAAAACATTAACAATTTAAATGATGTCATCATAATGAAAAAGATTATTAAAGATTAATTTTGAAAGCCTGACACTTTTATAAATACTAAGAATGCTTGCATTTGTTCTGAAACTGTAATAATGTGTCACTAAACTAAATAAGGATCCTCGTAAAAGTTGTATTTGTCAATATATTTTGTATGTCTACCATATGAAAATCACAGCATTGAATACTTTAGGTTTCAAAGGAACACAAATACTCAAGGAGCTTGTTTCTTTTTTGGAGAAACAATTTTTTAAAAGGTCAAGAAAAGTGTTGATAAGTAAATACTTGTCAAATTTGTTGTGAATACTATACCCATTCAAAGGCAATTGATCAGAAATTGTGAAGGATGACATAGAACATTAATTTGGAAATCTTGGGTGGTGTAACAGCTGAAGTCATATAATAGGAGGAGTTTTAGGAGGTGCAGACTCTAGAGACAGCAGATAAAGAATTCTTGGGGGAAAAGTGACAAGAAGCAGTAAGAGCTAAAAGAGACAGTTGCTCAATGATTTTGATTACTCTGGAAACTCAAAATAGGAACAGAGAAGTGTCTTTTCAATAAAGTGATGCTGTGAACTTTGGTGATTTTAATTTCAGTTATTGTAGCTTTAAGTTCTAAAATATACATTTGGTTCTTCTTTTATAGTTTCAAGTCCTTTGGTAGAATTTTTTATATTGTCCTTTATTTCCTTGATCATATTAACCATACTTATTTTGAAGTCTGCTAGAATGATTGCATTATCTGGATCACTTATAAATCTATACTTAATGACTGTTGTTCTTCATAGTCTTTGTTTTTCTAAGTTTATTTATTTTGAGATACGACAGCACAAGAGGGGGAGGGACAGAGAGAGAATGAAAAAGAGAATCCTAAGCAAGCTCCATTCTGTTAGCAAGAAGCTGGACACAGCGCTCAAATTGACGAACCACAAAATCATGACTTGCACTTTAAGGAAAGGCATTTATGGAAAGTTAATCCTGGATCATTGGATCTAGGCCTGGACCACAGGGTCCTCAAACTGAGATCTGTAGATCTAACTCGAAGGATCCCTGAACATGGATGGGAAATACTATGTTTTCATTTTCACCAATCTCTAACAAAAATTTAGCATTCTTTCCATTATGATGATTACAACTTACAGTAATATGATTACAAACTAATGCTTTGTCACCAATAGAAATCATAGGTATTTTGATATAACAATACATATGTTGCAGATATCTAAACACATTAGATATTCATCACTACTTAATTCATCACTACTTAAATTCATCACTACTTAAAAATGCATTAGTAAATAAGTATGAATCTTTATGCATTTTCCTTTCTTTGGAAAAAGGTTAGCCTCAAAACCAGTCTCCTGATCTCTGTCTTTTCCTCACAACAAGTGATTCTTTATGTTACTGCTATCTATGTATTTGTACTATATATGCAGATATAGAGCTATACTATAGACATACTATTTATAGATACACACTATCATATATCTATACTACTATAGGGATATGTGTTTGTTGAATAAGTCAATGAATGGCCATCAGAAATTCAAAAATTTTCCATAAACAGTAGATTTGTATAGAGGTACAAAGTTAGAAAAAGTAACCTAATATGAAAGTTTAAAAAACAAAACAAAACAAAACAAAACAAAACAAAAAAAACAACACCTGGATAAGTGTAGACCAGATCAACTAGAACAGAAAATTCTCTTGTCAGAATACTAGAAGAGATATTAAAAAGCTAACTCCAGATGTTAGGTGTATAAAATACCATGTTAAAATATAGGTATTTTATTCCTTAGCTAATGTAATGCTAGCAAATACTTCTGAGAAAGAAGGAAATAATAAAATAAAAAGGGTTGTAAAAAAGTAATTTGCTAGCAGTTCACTGAATGAATTGGAATTTAGAAGGTTGTTTAAATTATACCAGTTACATTTATTGTAATTTGCAAAATGTAGGTGACTATATCTAGTTATAACAATGTTGTGGTGGATAAGTTTAGGAATCCTCTGAGCTTACACCAAGGGGTTAACAAGGCATAAAGAAATTACAAAGTCATAAAATGCTCACACCCGAATTTGGGTAAAACAGATTGGCACTCCAAGAATAGGGGGTTGTAAAGACACTCTGAGAATAGGGAAGCACAAAAGTGCCAGGGATAGGGAGGTGCAAAGGTACCCCAAAATAGGGAAGGGATACAGAGCCCCCCAAAATAGAGAGAGAGGCAAAGGCCTGAAACAGAAATGGCGCAAAAATGTCCAATACATAGGAATAACAAGATTAGATATTCAAGGTGAAAGCACCCCCAATTTAGTACTATTGCAGAAAGTTGCTTTCATAGGAGAATAGGGCCAGGTTAGGTAAACTGGTGAACTGGACTATGGACTGCTGAACTGTAGGCAAAGCAGCCTGGGGTGGAGATGGTTAACAAAAGAAAAGGTGTCTTATTAACCCTGAGGTTATTTCCCCCATCTGTCTCAACCCCTAGGCTAGCAAAGATAAACAGGCATGGCGCCTCCTGTCTGCTGTTAACAACAATCTACCCATCTGCCTGGCACCCAGATTTTGTTTTATATTGACCCAAACCCCAAACACTGTATATCTTCAAAACCCCCTTTTCCCCCCCTCATGTCCCCAAGTTAATGTTCACTCTTTCTTTGTCTCTTTGTGCATGCCCATCACGTTTGTAAGCCTTCTGATCTGAATAAATATGGGGCAAGGACCCTTATTTGGGGCTCTTGTCTTTTCCTGGACATTAGCCATCTCTTGTTTTAATCCTGTGTCCGCTCTTTTGTTAGCCAAAAGAGAACTTTATCCTTAGAGTCTATGACACAATGTGAAGAGGGAGACCCCTTTTACAGATAGGATGTAAATAATCTCAATTTTGTTTCTTAGTTTTTTCCATTTTCTTCTTCTTTTTCTATTTTTATTCTCAATATAATTTGAATATAATAAAATTTCATACTGCTCAAGACTGCAATGAGATGTATTGGATAGATGTATTAACGTTCTATAGCCACTGTGATAAGTTATACCAAATTTAGTGACTTAAAACACGACAAATCTTACAGTTCTGTAGATCAGAAGTCTGATATAGATCTCACAGGCTAACATTAAGGCATTGTTATGGTGCACTCCTTTCTGGAGTAAGACTCTAGTATCCATTTCTTTGTCTCTTGTTTGTTTGTCCTAGTGGTTCAATTTTCCTTGACACATGGCCCCTCCTTTCATCATCAAAGTTTGCCATATTGTGCCAGTCTTCATGCTGCCATTTCTGATTTTCCCTTCGAATTCCTGCTTCTACTTTTAAGGACCCTGTGATTACAATGGGTCCACAAAAATAATTCCAGATAACCTCCATTTTATGATTAGCTGATTAGCAACTTTACTGAAAAACCGAAAAGCTTAAAACACTTAATGATAATACCTACCTTTTTTCATTTACTGCATTTGACAGAGATTAACCTTTTACTGGTGAAACATTTACACATTTTAATTATTACACATTTTGATGAATTATAGTGTAAATAATCTCCAGATTTTGTCAAAATATTGTCTTTATTCTTTGATCACATCAGGTGCCAAGCCCACTCCACCCCGTGCGCGTGGCTAGAGCAGATACTTCATCAGAGGGATGCAGGAGTGAGGTCTGTTCAAAATATCAGCAAAAACAAATACACTAAAGTTTGTGTTCGTTCATTTGTTTGTTTTAAATCTCACTGCAAAATCAAAAAGATTGATCTAAAGAGTTGAGTCATTACACTCATTCCATTATTACCTACAGTAAGTGTTAGGGAGTGGACACAGTCTGATAAATTATGGGTGCATTAAATGTTAACATTTCATGAAGGAGGCTCTAAACTTTCTTATCAGAAACTAGTTAGGAAGTGTCTGCATTTCCAAGCTTTAGATTCCGCAGTCTCTTCTTAAAGACAAAGAGGTCTTGGGGCTCCTGGGTGGCTCAGTTGGTTAAAAGTCCGACTTCAGCTCAGGTCATGATCTCACAGTCCATGAGATCGAATCCTGCATCAGGTTCTGTGCTGACAGCCCAGAGCCTGGAGCTTGCTTTGGATTCTGTGTCTCCCTCTCTCTCTGCCCCTCCACTGCTCATGCTCTGTCTCTCTCTGTCTCAAAAATAAATAAAAATATTAAAGACAAAGAGGTCTTTAATGGTTTAGTGCTTAGTGTTCTCAGCACAACAATGCAATTTAGTTCCCAAGGTGTTTTGGCAGCTCTCAATCTGAGCAAGAATAAGAGCTTTTGAAAAATAAGGCTTTAAGGAAGCTTGCCATTTTAGGGCTAAATTTTAATGTAATGTGAAAGTGTAAAGTCTTACACTTTAAAGAAAACCTAAAAATTACTGATTGGTTCAAAATGATTTTATAGAAAAACTAAACTACAACAAAAACTTGGCATTGGGTGGGAAAGCTCCACTGTCTTTGAGCAAAGTGTAAAAAGGTTCCAAGGAGGACAGAGCAGGAGAAGGGCCAGACATTTCTAACAGTAGGCATTTTCTCTTCCTCTTTCTTGACAGGAGACGGGCAAAGAACTGCCAGAATAGCTTCACCAAACCCTATCTTGAGGCCTCACAGGTGTGAAAACCGAGCACTCCAGGTATTTTACAACATCATCTCCCTAGCCATGGTCACTTCCTACAGGTAGGTGATGGGAATCAGCTTCTCCTTTAGTTTCTCAATCATGTCTTTGTTGTCCCTGAGATCAGGTTTAGTCCCCACCAGGATGATGGGGGTGTTGGGTCAGTGGTGTCGCAGTTCAGGGTACCACTTTGCTTGAACATTTTCAAAAGATGCAGCACTCACAAAAACAAATTAAGAATTCATCTTTTTGCAGAGAGGATCGGGGACATAATTGGTCATAATCTACTTGTCCAGCTGTATCCCATAAACTCAGATTTCACCGGTGTTCCGTCTACCATACACTAGCTGAGTAGTTGTAAAAGACAACGAGGATATATTCTCTAGGAAATACGCTGGTTGTGTAACTAACTGAACAGTAGGCAAGTTTTATCTACAGCTTTGTCTCCTGCCACCACTTAGAGGCTGGGAGCTGAGGCAAGAAGCGGTGGGCCCAGGGCTCAGCTTGCAGGACAGTCTAAGGCTGGAGGCAGCAAAGTGTGGGGGTGCTGGGCTACCTTGCCCTACATTGTGGAGGGAATCCTAAAACCAGCCTAATTAGCAATATTTCAATGTTTCTTTTATTAATTCTTTTTATATAAGGTGAATAAATAAAATGGTTATATCTATATTTTTAACACTTATTGCATATAGTATCTTGATCGTATATTTTTCTAACCAATCCGGAAAAAAATATCTGAAAATGAATTTTAAATGATTTCAAAATCATTAAATAAATGATTTAATGATTTTGAAAGTAAAGTAAGCTAATATTTACTTAATGTTACTTTCTATATTGTATCTGAGTAAGGTTTAAAGTCATAGAAAGATTTCTGAAATTGATTAAACACTCTATATCATTTATTCCTTTATTACAATCTATTACTAATCAATTCTGATGAACCATTGGCACTAACAATGCTAATTACAATTTTGGGGGATGTTATTAGGGAGTTTGTGAAGTAAAAAGATTGCCAAATGGGTTTGTTTATTTCAATCATCCAATTTTAACAATTTAGTATGTGGTATTTTGATAATCACCAAATGCAAATAGATAAGTAGTATAAATTTAATTACAGTCAGCTGATGCATCTTTCATCTGATGCATTAAAATATCATATAATATTTTACTTTATGTTCTTGTGTCAGGATGAATTGCTTTATTATGTTCAGATACATGCACACAAATATTCTGGGGAAGTTAAATTACATAGGTTTACAAATGTCTGCAAAATGAGATACATACATGAATCACTTTTGAGATGGAAGGTATTGAGATATTGCTATGTAGAAATCTGGTTTTTGAGATTGTTTATTGAATCATCTGGAATTGATGACTGTATTATCAGTGGCTTTCAAACAAAGATATATTTTCTCTCATTACATTTAGACTGCAAGTTTGCTGAGCTTTAGTGCTATGTGTTTTCAATGGGATCAACACTATTGAGGCATGCTGGCTTTGGAACAGATGGAAAAGTTCAAGTAAGCTACTGAAACATGTAATGAGTGTTAAAGGTTCTCCTCAAAACTGTCATATGTCACTTCTACTCAAATTCTTACGCCAAACAAATTCTCATGACCAAGCCTGACAAGAACAGGAAGTACGCTCCTCCCATAGGAAAGCCCTGCAAGTTACATGGCAATGGGCAGCGATGTGCAATCATCTGAGAATAAACATAATAGAAAATTAAAATATAAGCAAGCTGCCTTTCTTGGTCCCTAAATTTCTCTTTCTGGCATCAGCAACAAAAATGCATACTGCTATATAGAATGCATCCCAAATCTCCTACCCAACTTAAGTGTTTTGCTAGACTCACAGAAATAAAGAATATTTGATTTGTAAATAGTTTTTTAAAATGTTTATTTATTTATTTTTGAGGGGGAAGGAGAGAGAGAGAAGAAGACAGAGGATCTGAAGCAGGCTCTGCAATGAGAGCCAGATGTGGGGCTGGAACTCATGAACTGTGAGACCATGACCTGAGCCGAAGTCGGACGCTTAACCAACTGAGCCTTCCAGGTGCCCCATGATTTGTAAATGGGTTTTGATACCATCTAGTCAATCCCACCTAATATACAGATTAAAAATCAGAGAATTAAACATATCTCCTTGATGTCCTCATGTCAGGGGATAGTATGACTAGAACATAGTTTCCTTGTCTCTAAATGTTTTTTTTTTTCCTTTGCACAAGATCTTTGCCCTTAGAACATTTTCCAACCTGAAAAGGGCAGATTAGACATATATGTGCAAAGACTTTGTATGAAGAGAAAACTAACACCTCAACAGAGAATTAGAAGAAGCATGTATGGGAGCCTTTGGCAGAAAGGAATTGGCTTTATATAGTTCCACTTAAGTCAGGTGCATAAGCTTGATAGGATCTGAAATGAATGGTTAAACAACCATCCTGTAGTCTTCCTCTAACCTCAAGAATGCCTGAGAATTTGACTTTCCCTTATAATCCATCTTGTTACTCCTTACTCATGCAATATATAGGAATGTATCAGACACAAAATAAATGACAATCCTGTTGAGGTTGCCATGTAGCCATCTGGCTGCTCAGATTGATAATTTACGATGTAGAATTGACAAGTAACCAGTAACTGATGGAATGTTGCTAAACCAGAGAGTAGGAGCTAGTCATATCATTATTAGAAGGCTGTGTGCCCACATAAGACCTAAAGGGATGCCGGAGATGACAATTCCCTAAACTGAGAAGTTCCTTATCCACTTGGCTGCATCTCTCTTGATCAGGTGTGTCTCAGTGCCAAGTAATGAAGTCAATCAGAAGCTGCCCTGAAAGTCAGGACACATCTGCCATTCTGTTGTGTGTGCTCATATTGGCTGTCCTCTATGTTTCATTAAAACTAAATAAACCTGGTCTACTGCGTCCCAGGAGTGTGCACATTTGTTCAAGCCCAAGACTACTGCTGTTGGTAGAGAATAGTGGGCATTTCAATATATATGTCATTAGTTTGTAGGCGATTTTATAAATATTTCTGGTTTTCTCTCCTAAATTATATGAGATATTCACCAAATAGCACATGTCACTACAGTATCACACAAAATTTAAAGGTTAGTAACTTCGATTCACATTTAAGCTCATCCACTTACTAGATGAGTTTAAAAGTTACCTAGCCCACTTGATTCTCAATATCCTGACCTACAAAATATTACTTTTATCTTTGCTGGTAAATAGAGTTCATTTGATTCATTCTGATGCTTAGTTGATGCTCATCAAGTGGTAGCTATTATATACTGATCTTAGTTTTCTGCAATTTTAAGATAAAAAATATACACATGTATACATAAATATTTTTTTCCTATTTCCCATTTTATCAGTTGGGTTTGGTTAGTCTCAGTAATAGAGTGCACAAAACTTTCAATATTTAATTGATAATTCTCATAGTAACATTAGGTAGCTAATTAGTGTCAGAATCAAAATAGAGAGGCACCTGGATGGCTTAGTCCGTTAAGTGTCCAACTTCAGCTCCGGTCATTATCTCACAGTTCGTGGGTTCGAACCCCATGTCAGGGTCTGTGCTGACGGCTCAGAGCCTGAAGCCTGCTTTGGATTCTGTGTGTGTGTCTCTCTCTCAACATAATAAATAAACGTTAAAAAATAAAAAGAATCAAAATAGAAAGGTGATTTTAATTCAAAACAAATCAAATTCATTTTCCATCAGAACATACTGCCTCATTTTGAAAAAAAAATTAGCAACACTATTTTTGTAAGAATAAATTTTAAAGTATGCATATAACTGAATAATGAGGGTTTTGTAAAGTTTTCTCATCAGTTGTGTTAATTATCATGATGAAATAATTTAAGTCAGAAAAATTATTACAACTAAAAATTCAGTTATCTTATGATTATTTTTACTTTTGCATATTCCACCGCATAATTGTGATTACAGGGAGAAAGTTGTTTGTGCTGAACACTTTATTATGGTTGCTGCATGTTTAGAGAAATCCTGTCACAAAAAAGGAGAAATAATTTTTTGCAGATTTGACCTTGGAGGGAGTTTGAGATTGAAATATATGACATCTGTGAGGCACTCTGAGATCTTTGAAGTAGGAGTTGTAATATAATGTAATATCACAGAAATCTAAGAGATTATGAATAGAGCAATGTATTAAAGACGGTTTATCCTTCAACAGACAAATCTTCGACAGAGCCCCAGGCGACTGCTGGGATGCTGGCACCACAGTCAGTTGTACTCCTGACGAGAGAGATGTAACAGCTACAGAACTACTTCTTATGTGTTTCTTTTTATTTTTTATGACTCTGATACTGATGGAGAGAAAGAGGAAAAATGATTTAAATAAATCAAGAATTAATATGCTACTTTCCTGAGTCTTTTTGAACACTTAGCCATTTAACCATTCCACAAAGTAAAAAAAAAAAAAAAAAAAAAAAAAAAATGGAACCAGTAATTTTAAAATGCAAAATTGTATGCTTGATTAAGTTTATAGAATATTTTCTGAACTACATTTTACACATGAATGCTACTATAAACAATATATAGTTTTTATCCCAGAAAAGAGCCCCAATATAAAACTTCAATACCAGAGAAGCTATTTTCAACTTGAAAGTGCATTATAAAATTTCATATTAGTCTATCTTGGTCGGCATTGAAACAAATGTTTGTAGTTTGGGAATTTTATTTTTATCATTTGTGCAGTTCTAATTAATTTTAGGATTTATAGTGTGTAATAAAATGCAATAGACAGAGATGAGGGAGTATTTTTCAACATGCATTTTATCTAAAATTTACTATAAGCAACTACTTGTTTATTAAAACAGCTTGTTTCCCTCCTTTTTTATTCTTTTTATTTTGCCACTGCTAAATTTTACATTTAGGGTAAATTTTACATTGTTTAAATATTAAAAAAAAGATTTTATATGGGTACCAAACTAAATGCAAAATACTACACAGATCAAATGCAAAATATTATATAGTGTATGCTATAAAATAGGTAAGCTTTGAAATCTGAAAGAGTTGATTTGATAGACATTTGTTTCTTGTTCATGGTGTTTCTGATAGAAGCTTACAGAATCAAGTATGTGGGAAAGTTTTCTGGTTTACATAGACATCCTGGAATGCAGGCTGATGAAAGCTCAGGCTCTTTCAGCTTGTGGTTTCTGAATTTGTCCTGTGTATTAATATCTAACCAGCACATTAGGCAAGGTAGATGGTGAATGAAAATGCATGGACATTTTTTACTGGACAGAACTGGAAGAACTGTAGATCACTGCTGCCCATATTTCATTGACCAAAATTTAACCACATAGTCATAAGTACCTACAAAGGATGTTAGAAAAATGTATGGTCTAACTTTATGCAAGGATTTAAGAAGGATTGTTTGAGGGCAGATATTCTCTGTCACAGAAAATGTAAGTACCTTACTCAATGCCATATAGCTAATATAGACAGGACTCACAACTGATGCCTTCTGAGCCAGTAAAAAATACATCTATCTTTTAATAATTTATTTGGTGTTTTAGTGCTTTCCAGCTAGTAAAGAGGGTTCACTTTTGTTATTGTGTTTAATTTACACTCTAATTCTATGTGAAAGTGATATTATTATCACAGAAATTTGTATTAGGAGGTATCAATAACACAAACTGTTTAGGCAAACAGGGGTGGGTGTAATTCCTTGTTCTATCACTTGCCAGCTATTAATTTGGTGCAAATTACTTAGACTTTATCATATATACTTTCCTTAGAGGTTTAAAAACCACCAACATAGGTACCTAGGAAAAAATATAACAAAACATAGGCAAAGCATATAGACAGACCACAAAAAGATAATTGAAACTTTAGAAATAGAACCGAACATATATAGTCACCAGATTTATGACAAAAGTGCCACTGAAATTTGGAGAGGGAAGAATATTTCTTTCAGTAGTCATGGAACAGTTAAATATTTGTATGGAATGTAATGAACTTTTATTACAACTCAAATAGAAAAAATAATTTGAGTGGATTATAGACCTTAATAAAAAAGATAAAATGTAATGTTTCTAGACTTAAACTTTCTAAAATATTGTTATGACCTTGGTGTAGATGAAATTTCTTAAATATAATATAAAACACTAAATATAAAAGAAAAAGTATTTTGAATTTTATTGTGATTAGTAACTTTTTCATAAATAGACGACATTACCAAGATGGCAAAGACAAACCACATATAAGAGGGTATGAGTGATAGGTATATTTGACATAGAATATGTACTTCAAATATAAAGATCTCTACAAATAAAAAATAAATAAAACATCATCATAAAAAATGGGCACAATTTAAATAAACACTTTACATCAGAGAACATTCAAGTGGTCAGATTTAGAGTTGCTCAGTAACACACTGATTAGGAAAATGCAAATTAAAATCTCAATTATATGCCTATACACACTCACCAAGATGGCTACAATTAAAAGTACTGTAAGTTCCAAGTATTAATGAAGGTGTGGAGGGCTTGGAGCGTCTATACATTAGTGTAACTCTTTTGGAAAACTGGGTGTTTACAAAACGTTATACATTTGGTAGCTGGTCTCCAAAGACGGTCTCCTAATCCTAGCATTCAAACCTTATCTTCATTGTTCTTGAACTGGCCTGGCCTTTGCAACTGGTTGGAACAGTTGACAAACAGTATTAACTGTCTGTTATGATTGAGTCATTCTTAATACCTAGTGCAGTTGAGGCTTTAGATGATTCCAGACACAATCTAAAGACAGCAGCAATAATCACAACTATACATTTAAGTTAGTAATCTCATTCTCGATAAATTCTTAAAATATTACGTATGTCTTGCAAAACACATGTACAAAGTATTTATAGTAATATTACTCATTATATTTTAAAAATCAAAACAACTCAAATGTCAATCCAACAGCAGAACAGATAAATTATAACAAAGAAATTTAAAAATAAAACTACTAAAAAATACACAAACATGGAAAAATTTACATTATGTTCCAGTGGAAGAGGCTCTACGCAAAATAGTACATGTATGATGATTTTTTATACAAAGTTTAAGTACAGATAAAACTACTAAATAGTGTTTGAAGTCAGAATGATGGTTATGTTTGATGCTTGGGGGTCAGGACTGACTAAGAAGGGGCACAAGGGAACTTTCCTGGGTATGTGTATAAGTAAATATTCACTGAGCTGTATATACTTAAAACTAATACATTTAATTCAGTTTATCATATCCTTGTAATATTTCATTGAAAATGTTTAAAAATAAGAACAATTACATTATAAGAACATTGTGAACATTAAATTTGATTATGGGTAAAAAAACATATACTAATGTATACCAGTAAATGAATATTTACTACTTTTGTTTCTCACTTCTCTATATTTTATAAACAAGGACATTAAATCTAAGGTTAAGTAGTCAAGGAGGTATAAAATGAGAGATCTTCGAAATAGCAACAATAAGAACAGAAGTGAAGGCTGACAAAACACAGTGACTATGGGGTAAGAGTAAAAACAAAATTTCCCACACAATGTTTTATGTAGTTAATGAAGACAAAGGTGATATTATTAACCCAAACTGGAAAAACATGAACAGGAGTGGGAAGCTGGAGAATTAATAAATTGTGTTAAAGCTGGTAGTGGCATTTGCAGTGGCAATACACCATTCAGTGAGATGTCAGTATACCACAGATATTGAAGGCTGTGAGATAGTGGTGATGTCATCAATAAAGTGACTGTTTTTGGACTTAATTGCATATTTGATAATTTTAAAGCCACAGTAATGGCTGAGATCTCTTTTTAAGGTGACTAGAAAGAGAGCAATCTCAAGAAAAACATATTACATATTTTATATGTTCTTCTTTCCCAAGCCTTAATAAATTGGCATTAGAGGAGTAAAAGTGAACTGGAGATAGGAAAAAAGTGAATAAAATATTTAAAATGTTATTGAAAGATAAAAACTAGAAAAAAAGAATGTATATTGACTTGTGAGACCCAAAGAATTTGCAATCTAAGCAGGAAAAGGGAGAAACTAACATAGAAATCAGATCCTTTATAGAATCCCTAAGATATTTCAAACTTAAAGAAGACAGAGTATCACACACCAAGTAACAAGATACCTAAACTTCTGTGTCCTCCATTAAAAAATGTGAGTTTTTCTCACAGAGGAAATTGAACCAAAGGACTCCAGACATCATAGGACACCAAATTCAGAGGCATGGGACATGAGGTTTGAAGCTATAGTTAATGATATAATACAAATTTAGCTATTAAACTTTGGCATCATTTTCCAAATATATTTTACGTTCTTAACAAAAGTAGGCATACATAGGTAGTTCATGGTTCCCATCCCCAAATCTTGCAAAACAACTGCCCCAGGAAAAAGGCCATCACATCATGTCTGAGATATGACAATCTCCAAACGAGAAGACTGGATCCCATGTAAAGTCACAGACATGTCCTTCATGTACTCTTTCACATAGGCACCGCCCTCACCTTTTCAGTGCCTTATCTTAAACAAAGAGAGCCGAAGAAGACCAAACATTTAAATCAATCTTTAGGAATAAAGAACAAACTAAAATAAAGAGACAAACCACACATGTAGAAGGAAGAAAGCTGGTGCAGGAAGCAGAGCAAAACAATATACCGACCATATTTAGACAGATAAGATGTATTGTTTCCATAAAGCAAGAAAATAAAGCCATCTTTAAAGTTTTGAGGACAAGAAACACCTTGAAAGATTTAAAATATGGTAACTAGTGCTCGCTTCAGCAGCACATATACTAAAACTGGAACTTTACAGAGAAGATTAGCATGGCCCCTGTGCAAGGATGACATGCAAATTCGTGAAGCATTCCATATAAAAACAAAAACAAAAAAAAATAAAAAATAAAAAAATAAATAAAATAAAATATGGTAACTAAAATTTAGAAATAAAATTAGCAGAAGGGCTCAAAGATAACAGAGCAAAAAAAAAAAAACACATGGAAAATAAGCAAGAAAAAAAACCACAAAAAGACCCAAGGGGACCAAAATGGGGAACAAAAAGCAAAATAGATACATTTAGTGTATTTAATATGTAGTGACTAAAAGAAATGTATTTCATAAACTGAAATATTAGTCCAAATAATTAACAGCAAGAGATGAATAAAAATATTTTTAAGATGTGAAAAGACTGTCAATTTTGTATCTTATGTAGTCTTCCTTATGAATCAACTGAAGGATTCTGATTCAGAAAATTAAGCATGAAACTAAGAGAAAATAGGACATTTCTTTCAAAAAGAAATAAGCAATCAACAAGGGAGAATAGTAGAGGGAATCCCAGACCACAACCTAGCCCCAGGCTTGTAAATCTACTTCCTGTTGCAGATTAGAACCGGAGACCTGTGGGCCTTGCAAGGACAGATTATCTGATAAGATTAGGCATTTGTAAAAAAGTAAGATATTTCTATGCATTTGAAAAGCTGATGCAGCAAATCAAGGAAAAAATAGTAATTGATAAAAAAAATAAGTAAACGGGAGTAAAAGAATTATTAACTCCAAGAAAACAATATGTTGTTAAGAATGAAAGATCAGTTCAGAAATGACTATTAATATCGTCACCATATTTTTCATATAAAAGTATATATATACATATACTGAGCTAGAAAGACAAAAACAGGAAGTAAAAAGCAAAAAAAAAAACTTATGTTTACCTTTTCATCATATAATTTAATAAAATAAAAATACATTTTACAACTTGATGTTATTTGTCAAGCAACTATTTCAAGCATAGAAGCTAAAGTTTACATTGCAGATGTTTGAGATAGTCTAGGAGGGAAAATTTAATTTACACTATAAAAATGTTTTCCCTTTACATTTAAAGAAGGATATCACAAAAGAGTAAATTTGCCACTTGAGATATATACATATATATATACATATATATATATATATATTGAATTGCAGTTTATAGTTTTCTTATTACCTCAGGGAATAGTATTTGACAGAATACTGTAAATCCAAATAAAAATATCTACAAATCTAAGGGAACATGTCTTCTCTGACTATGAATTTTTTTTGTCTTTGTGTTTTCTTTTGAACAGTAAGCACACACACACACACACACACACACACACAAACATATAAAAGATATATGAGAAAAATTAAAAGCCTAAATAATTGAAGGTATGGTTATAGAGTTCCATAGATTAGAAAGCACATATTAGAAAGCTCAATATTGTGAAGATGTCAACTCTCCCCAAAATGATTTAAAGATTTGATTCATTAATGATCTCAATAGATCATGTGTATGTGCATGTGTTTGTTTCCACATTTAAAGATCTGTGATTACCCTGGGCTCACTGGATAATTTGGGATAATCTTTCTATGTTAAAGTTAATTGATTAGCAACTTTAATTCCATCAGCATCAGATATATTAATATATCAAAATAACATACAACAATAAAAAAATGAACTACATGAAGCAATACGAAGGATTAATACTTATAATATTGAGTAAAAGATCCCAGGTTAAAAAAAAAGTACATACTATATGATTCTATTTATGTAAATAAGGTTCAAAAGCTATCAGAACAAATCTAAGGTACTAAAATTCATAGTAGTTACCTTTGGCAAGAATATCTTCTGGAAAAAGAATGTAAAAGGCTTCTGAGATTTCTGATAATACTCTAAATGTAGCTGAGGTTCTAAAAAATAGTTAATGCTCTAAATGATTCAAAATTTAAGGATTCATTGAATATTCACTTAAGACTTATGTGATTGGTTATGCAAATATTATGTATTACACTTATAAATTTTCTTTTTAATTTCATGTAAACCTAGAAAATGTGAAACACTAGGTTTATCTTGAGTTTTTCAGGAAAGGTCTGATAAAGGAGGTGAGAGTCTTAAAACATGACTGAATATAAAAATATATTTGGGGGAGTGCCTGGGTGGCTCAGTTGGTTAAACTTCTAACTGTGGCTCATGTCATGATCTCATGGTTCCTGGGTTCAAGTCCCACATCAGGCCCTGTGCTGACAGCTCAGAGCCTGGAACCTGCTTCGGATTCTGTGTCTCCCTCTCTTTCTTCCCCTCCCCTGCTCATGCTTTCTCTCTCCTCTCTCTCTCTCTTTCCTGAAAATAAATAAACATTAAAAAAAGTTTAAAAAATACATAATAGTCTTATATTTTATTTAAGTCTTATATTTTATATATTATTTTATACAAAAATAAAATTAGAATACAAATTTAGCTCATAGCAAACATTTTTTAAAAATTTATTTTGAGAGAGAGAGAGAGCATGCAAGCAAGGGAAGAACAGAGAGGGAGAGAGACAATCCCAAGCAGGCCCCCAGCTGTCTCCTTGGAGCCTGATGTGGGGCTCAATCTCATGGTGATGAGATCATGACCTGAGGCAAAACCCAAGGTCAGATGCTTAACTGACTGATGAATGCAGGTGTCCTGTAAATATTTTCTTTTCTTTAATATCTTTTTTTGATAAATATATTAGTTTCTTATTTCTGCTGTAACAAGTTATCATAAACTCAGTAACAAAAATGTTTTATCCTTTTTTTTGAAATTAATTGTATATGTTTATTGATTTTTGAGAGAGAGAGAGAGAGAGAGAGCACAAGAGGGTCAGGGGCAGAGAGAGAGGGGGACAGAGAATTGAAGCGGATCCATGTTGACAGCAGAGAGCCTAGTGTGGGGCTTGAACTCACGAACTGTGAGATCATGACCTAGGCCAAAGTCAGACTTTAACCAGCTGAGCCACGTAGGCACCCCTATAGTATCCTTATTATCTTATGGTTCTGTAGGTTAGAAGTCTTATATGGGTCTGTCTAATGGGGCTAACATCCAGGTGTCAGGAAGACTGCATTTCTTTGTAGCAAATCTAGGAAAGAATCCAATTCCTTGTATTCTCCAGGTTTTAGAGGCTGCTCACCTACCTTTGAATTCTGATCTCTTTCCAGCATTAAAGTCAATAATATCTGGTGGAATGTTTCTCATTTAGCATCACTCAAGCACTGAAAGTTCTGCCTCCCTTTTTCACATTGAAGACCCTTAATTACATTGGACCCACCAGGATAATCTCCTTGTGTTAAGCAGTTGATTAACACCCTTAATTCTATCTGCTAACTTATTCTTCCTTTGCTGTGTAAGGTAACATTCACAGGTTCCAGGGATTTGATTGTGGACATATCTGAGAGGCCATTAATATGCCTACGGTATTGGGCAGATGAGTTTGCTCCTTGAAATTTAAATCTAGATTATCAAAGATGAACATGTCATAGTTCATTTACAAAATCTAATTTCATTGTCAACTCTGGTTGCTCTCTATGGTTTAGGTGATTTTTTAGCCCATGCTTGTGGAAGACAAACTCTGCTACGAAATTTTAATATGAATCACTCTGACTTTTTAGCATGAAAATATTTAAACAAATTGAGTAAAAGAATAAAAGATCTTAATATATCTAGCCAGAAATGCTAATGTTGACCTTTATATTTCTGCTTCTTTGTTTACCAACTTGTTCATTGAGATTTATTTCTATTTTTCTAATCTCCCTGGTTTTAAATAGTTCATAAAAATTGTTAATCATAAAAATATACTATTGGCGTTATAAGACTATAATAATTATTTCAAAGACCTTTGGTTCCTTTATAAAGACAAAATACATTTCTTTACATGAACCTGTATTAATATTTTTTATATTAGATAATCTCATACAGGCGTTTTTAAGAAAAATATGTTTCCTGAAGATCCCTGAAAATATTTGTATCTTGAGAACCAGACAGTTGTCACTCTGAAATTTTACTTTTATTTTCAATTTTAGTTAATTTTTACTCAGTTCTAACATAGAATTGACTAGAACTTCTCAATGAACAGTATCAAAAATGAGACAAAAGCCTGTAAAAAGTACTCTAGGTCCATAGTTATCGTAGAAATATTATTACCCAGAAAAGTGATGAATAATGTTAGTTTAGGCAACACTGAACAAGAGCATGTAGGGCTAACTCTAGAAAAAAGCTATAATTATATTTGAAAATGATAAGTAAATTCTCCATGTTGGTAAATTAATACCTCAGTTTTTGGAAAAAATAATTTACCTTCTGTTATATTTTCTTACCTTCTGTATGTTGGTGAATGTGTGTGTGTGTGTGTGTGTGTGTGTGTATACATGTATACATGTATTTTTTTTCCTACCCAGAAACAGTGTAATAACAGTGGTAAGAAATTTCATGCCTGCTTTTTTTTTTTGCTTCTTTTTCTTTTAATATGGTTCATTCTTTTTGCAATATAAATCAAAATGAAATAAAATCTTGTTTTCTACTTTTATATATTTAACATGTCTTATTTTAATATTTACCTGGGCAAACATATATGCATAGACCTTACTATTGGTACATCATTGCAGTGTCTTTTTCCTTATAGGTTTACATGCTTTACTTGGAAGTAGATTTTCTTGGACCACCCTCTCTTCCCATGCCCAGGGAAAAATATGTGTCCTTGTTGATAAGTTCCTACTATTGTTCACATTTTAGTTAAAAAGTATTACATAGACTTAAAAATCTACATGTCAGTTCTATGTCAGTTCTAAAATAATGATAAACGAGAAATGATACAGCCCGAACTCATCCTGGAGCTTGGAGGGAATTTGCCACACAGCATGCAGCAACTGTGTGATCTTGTAAAAACCTTGGGGGACCTCCAAAGGGGTGCCTGGGTAGCTCAGTCATTAAGCATCTGACTTTGGCTCAGGTCATGATCTCAAGGCTTGTGGCTTTAAGCTCGGTATAGGGCTTTGTGCTGACAGCTCAGAGCCTGGAGCTTGCATGGGATTCTGTGTCTCCCTCTCTCACTGTTCCTCCCCCTCTCATGCTCTGTCACCCCCCCCCTTTCTCAAAAATAAACATTAAAAAAAAGTTTAAAAATTTAAAAAGTGCAAATCTGACCAGAAATGTACCGTCTTCTGCTGAGTAGATCCATCCCCATGCAGCAATGCTATCTCCTTTAAACCTATTTGTATTTCTCTGTAATTACTCTACCACTGCGATGACCATGTAATCACTTCGATAGCTTAAAGTATCTGGACCTTTTATGGTATCTAAATTAAACTGAGTTATAAAAATGAAAGTGGGGTGTATCATATTCAGTTACTCACTGAAAGAATTAAGTGAGTTTTTTCCCTTCTTCTGGCCTAGATAAGGTATAAAAAATTTCCTGTAGTATTGGAAAATATGGAATACGCTTTCTTATATGTCAAAACCTGACCCATAGAAAGCAATGGCTTTGAGTTTCATAAAGGACTTGAGAAATAACTTACTTCTTTTGTTATATTTTCCTCTACCAACTCATGAAATACATGCTATCAGTTCCACTTTTTAAAATAAGTGTTCTAGGCCTCATTTTCTTTATACACTTTCTGTACATGTTTAATGTTCAAAATATTATATTTTCAAAAATGGTTCTATAAATCCTAAAATTATCTTGCCATTGCATTGACCATAACTAGCACTTGTTAATATATTGAACAAACACACAAAATGTATTTTGAGTTCTCATTGAAATGGTAGATACATTATTCATTTGTTCATTCCTCCACAAAATATTTATTGAGTATCCATAATTTGTCAGACACTATTATACTTGATGAGGATGCCACAATGAACAAAATATATATTGTCCCTATTATGATGCTCAAATCTAACATGGAGAGAAAATAAATGTAACAATATACTAAATGTTAATAAATGGCATTGAGAAAATCCAGGAATGTCAGGGGTCTAAGTAAGCCTCTGGAAAGTGATTGCTATGTTTATATAGAGCAGTCAGGGTAGATTTCACTGATAAGGAAACATGAGCAGGAAACATGACCAGAAGGAAGCAAGGGAATGTGCTGTATGACTATTTAGGGTAAGAGTGCTCCATGCAGAAAGAACAGCAAAGGTGAAGACAGGATTGGGAGAGTACATGGCATGTTTAGACCACCAACAAATTCACTGTGGAAGTAGAACAAGGAGGAAAGTGGTAGGATGTGAGGCCTGAGTGTAGAGGGTTTATAGTAAGTACCACAATAAAATTTGACAGTTCAAATCTCCCTTAATTGTAAACATTGTCTTTAAAATAAGAAGTAAAGGGATGCCTGGGTGGCTCAGTGAATTGAGTGTCCAACTCTTGATTTTGGCTCAGGTCGTGATCCCAAGATCATGGGATCCAGACTTGCATCAGGGTCCACACTGAGCATGAAGCCTGCTTATAATTCTCTCTCTCTCTCTCTCTCTCTCTCTTTCTCTCTCTCTCTCCCCCTTCCCTCTTTCCATCACATCACCCCACTCATATTCTCTCCCTCTCTCTCAAATATAAAAATAAAATAAATGAAAAAATAGAATCAATTAAGAAGTAAAAATAGTAAACAATAAGGAAATATGTGGGATCAAAGTAGAGATCAGCAGTCCACAAACATGAGAAAATATTTTGTATGCTACATGGAATACTGAAGAAGACAGAAATATAGATAGAATGTAATATTGTTGTGTGCCATATAATCATCCCAGACAATGCAATAAGGCACCAAAAGAAATGAAACAAATAAGAATTGGAACAGAATAAAAATTTCACATTTAGAAAATCTTAACTAACCTACAAAAAATACCACTAGAAATAATGAGTGCATTTAGCCAGAATGCAAAATAGAAGGCTATTACACAAAGGTCATTATTTCTAAATACCAGCAAAGAAAAATTTGGCGCATGAAATGTAAACAAACATACTATGAGCAATACCCAAACATGAAATATTTAGCATTAAATTTAACAAAATATGTGCAAGATTTGTACACTGAACACTATACATTTCTGAATTATATGCTTTCAAAGCCTAGATAAATACAAGGAAAGAGATCCTATATTCATGAATCAGAACTCAGTAATGTTAAGATGCTAATTCTCCCCAAATGCACCTACAGATTTAACAAAATACCAGTAAAAATTCCCATTAAAAAATTCCCTTCTTTTTTTAAGCAATTGACCATTTTACTCTAAAATTTATATAGAAAGACAAAGTATCCTAGAATGACCCCCAAAATACTTTTAACAAAATAACAAATTTGAGGATTCATACTTGATTTGCAGGTGTGCTATATAGAAAAACACAGCAATCAAGACAGTGTTGTATTGACATAAGAAGAATCATATAAGTGTATGGAACAACTTAGAACATAAAGAAGTGTCAGTAGGCTTTTCTAGCTTGTTCTTAATCTTAAGGAGAAACCATTCAGCCTTTCACTGCTCAGTGTGATGATAGGTTTCATATATGATCATCTTTAATGAGACTCAGGAAGCCCCTTTATGGTTTGTTGAGATTTTATCATGAATGAGTATTAAATTAATCAAAAATTTTTCATTTAACGAAAATGCCATCGTTTTTCTCTTTTATTTTTTAATATGGTAAATTACATTAATTTTTTTTCAGTTAACCCAAACTTGCTTTCCTTAAATAAACCCTACTTGAATATGATATCTTATCCATTTATATATGGCTGGATTTCATTTGCTAATTTTGATTTTTTTGGTTGAGATTTATGAAGGGTTATTATTCTTTAGTTTTATTTCCTTGTAATTTTTGTCTGGTCAGAGAGTTATTGCCTTATAATATGAGCTGGGAAGTGATCCATTTTTCTCTAGTCTATGAGAGAGTTTGTGTCGATAATTTCACACAAACATGTATTTTTTTCTTAAAGATATTTTTCTTTTTCAAATTTTGTTGATGTTTTTTATTTTTGAGAGAGAGAAAGACAGAGCATGAGCAAGGGAGAGGCAGAGAAAGGGAGACACAGAATCTGAAGCAGGCTCCAGGCTCTGAGCTGTCAGCACAGAGCCCAACACAGGGCTCGAACCCACGAACCGTGAGATCATGACCTGAGCCGAAGTGGGATGCTTAACCGACTGAGCCACCAAGGTGCCCCAAAGATATTTTTCTTTTTAAATTAGTTTTTTAATGTTTATTTATTTTTGAGAGAAATAGAAACAGAACATGAGTGGGGCAGGGGCAGAGAGAGAGGGAGACCACGAATCCCAAGCAGGCTCCAGTCTCTGAGATAACAGCACAGAGTGCTAAGCAGGGCTCAAACTCACCAACAGAACAGTGAGATGACCTGAGCCGAAGTCAGATGCTTCACGACTGAATCACCCAGGAGTCCCTTAAATATATTTTTCTTAAATACACTTATTTTCCCTTAAATGTTTCACGGATTTTTTTTTTAATGTTTCATTTTTGTTTTTGAGAGAGACGGAGACAGAATGTGAGTGGGTTAGGGGCAGAGAGAGAGGGAGACGCAGAATACGCAGCAGCCTCCAGGCTCCGAGCTATCAGCACAGAGCCCGACTGGGGCTCCAACGCAGGAGCTGTGAGATCATGACCTGAGCCAAAGTCAGACGCTTAGCCTACTGAGCCACCTAGGTGCCCCTGTTTCACGAAATTTTTATCAGTGAAGCCATCTTTGCTTAAAATTTTCTTTGTGAAAAATTTTAAAATTATAAATTCATTTTATTTGAGAGATAGAAGTCTATTCCAATTTTCTATTTATCACATTTGTTTGTTAATATGTGTATTTCAAGTAATTTTTTTCATCTTTGCCAGAAGTCAGCATTTTTTTCTCTTAGGGGTCAGATAGTAAATATTTTAGGCTGTGTAGGCCAAGATTCAACATCAAGGTAATTAAATACTTCAATAACAAGAGAAAAATTCGAAGTATATTAACAATAGATTATTATTTTGTAATACAGTTCTACTACACTTTTTAACACAAATTGACTAATGAGAAGCATTAAATTTTTTTCTGGAAGATTACATTTCACTTAATTGGAGTCCAACTTGAAACACTGTAAAGTGACAACTGTTTCACAAATCTGTGTTTTGTGTAAGAGCACAATAAGAAACCACCATATAATGTTTGTGCAGCATCTACTCAACTCTGCCATTATAGCATAAAAACAGCCATCAACAACATATAAATGAACATATGTGGCTGTGTACTATGAAATTGTACTTATGGGAACCAAAATTTAAATTTCATGTAATTTTCATGGGTCAAAATATTATTATTTTTCAATCACTTCACATTAGCCAGTAAGCTGTACAAAAATAGGCAGTGGGTACATTTGGCCTAGAGCTGTCCTTGTTCCAGGTTGTCAAAATTATTTACATAAATATGTTAATACTGCCTTACTAACATTTTAGCATCTATAGGTTCTCTTGTCACAATGCACTTTTCTCTTGATATTAACCATGTATTTTCTTGTGTTTGGTCTGTCCAAAACAATCACCTGAATGAATTTACAATTTCAGATTAATTTGATTCAAATTTAATTTATCAAATTTTTTAATATTTTAAGTTTTATTTACTTATTTATTTTAGAGTTTATTTATTTATTTTCAGAGTGAGAGAGAGTGCAGAAAGGGCAGAGAGAGAAGAAGAGATAGAATCCCAAGCAGGCCCTGTGCTGACAGCAGACTCGAACTCACAAACCATGAGATTGTGACCTGAGCCCAAACCAAGAGCCAGGACACTTAACCAACTGCCCCTAAATTCTTTTAATATTTTAAATATTTTAAAGCAAAATGGATCTTATTTTTCTGATTTTCAAAATGTGATGTTAAATTTTGTGTGTCAACTTGACTAAGAGATGCCCAGAGAGCTGGTAACAATTGCTGCCCTTCATCCATGATCTTCACCTTCAATTATACATACTTTGAGATTAGGTGGTCGTTCCTAGAGGTAAAAGATAACAAGGATAGTTTTCCATTTTAGGAATTAGGCATGTGAAACACTAAACAGCTGATTACTTTATCTAAACCAGGATTATACTCAAGAACTAACAACTTTGAACTTATATGAATGTACTCTAGCTTTCTTTCCTCCCATTTTTTCTTGTGACTTTAAAAGTAAATTCTGACAAGGTAATTATTTCTAGTTTGATTTAACACATTTTATGCAGTACAGAGACTATATACTTACATTTCCAATTATATGTTGAAGTTCCTGATCTTCATTTTCATTATAGATCCACATGTTTTTTTCTTCAAGCTCAAAATCTAAAAGTTCCCCAAAATATAACATGCACTGTGTTTCAGTATGATATAATTCTATTTAGTTAGAAAACATGACCTGAATTTACAGGTAGTTGTTTAAGTCTTTACTTATCTCATTTGAAGTCCTATGAATGCTTATGTTTATAGAGTGTGGTCTCAGATATTGTCAGATTTGTTTAGTAATAATTTTTAGTGTATGAACCATGTTATCTTTGTAAAATCTGAAAAAAAAATCGAATTCCAAAATACCTGTCTGTATGTGGTTTGGGTAATGGATCGTGGCCTTGGAAAAGCAAATCTACAGCTGCAGTTTGGCTCATGTGCCCTGGAATGGGAGATCAATGAGGTCTAGAGTGTGTCTTTGGTGATTTACAGTCCTTTCCTAAAATCTTTCATGTGAAAGAAATAGAAAGTATATTTATATTTCTCACACATCAGTGATTAGAAGATCCTTTTAAAGAAACAATAAAATTATTATAGGCTTCCATGCTAACTTAAAATATTTCTGTTGGGGTGCCTGGGTGGTTCAGTCAGTTAAGCATCCAACTCTTGATTTCAGCTCAGGTCATGATCTCACAGTTCGTGAGTTCGAGCCCCACATCCAGCTTTGTGCTGACGGCTCAGAGTCTGCTTGGAGTTCTCTCTCTCCTCTCTCTCTCTTCCTCTCCCTCTGTTTGCTCTCACGTGTGCACTTTCTCTCTCTCTCTCAAAATAAATAAATAAACTTAAAAAAGATTTTTGTTAAAATACTAAGTTTGGGTAAATATGACAAAACAATTAATTAAAATGATAAATTACATTTTGCTTGATCTCCCTCTATTTTCTCCTTTCTGAATTCTTCCTCATCAAGATTATTTCCTCTGGAATATATGGTAGGACTGAACAAAAAGATGCTTTTAGGAAACATTTTGCATTTTGTAAAATAGCATTGGAAATATGCTGAAGATCCCAGGGATATAGTGAGTAAATTGGTGGTGATTCTTTTTGAGAGTTGAGAGTAGGAATTGAAGGTTCTCACTGATTGCACATTGGTTCAAGGTCAGTGGCTCCTTAGGACAGAGGGGAGTCTGTGCCTTGATTCCTGGCAACATATGTAGAGAATGCATTTTGCACAATTTTACCAAAATTTCCTGTATTTAAGTCTGGTTTAGAAATATCATAACCACAGAAAGATCTTTTAAATGCTTTAACTATTTAAGGCATGGAGGCATGAACACAATTTAGGAGATACATAAATTATGAGGTCATCTTAGAATTTGTAATAATTAGAACTTGTGAGAACTGAGATGAATTGTAAGAACTGTGGAAAACCGCACTGTAGATGTCCATTAGGTAGTTGGATATAGAGGTCTAGAATCCATTATATAGATCTGGGATGAACGTTTGTATTTAGAATTTCACAGCATTCAGGTATAACAATTAAAACAGGATACAGACAATATCACCCTGAGAAACATCTAGAATGGAGAGAGGAGAATAGTATAAGACACAAAGAAACAGCAAGCACTGAAGGTGCAGTAAGAAAAAATCAAACTTATTAAGAAAATTAAGAAGTGGTTGGAGAGGTAACAGGAAAAACAGAGTGGTATAACTGGAATCAATGGAAGTGAAAACATCAAGGCAAAATTAAAACTATCAAAACTTACCATGTGGTCCAGTGATAAAATATAAAAATACCAATTAATGCCAACCACATTCACCATAAGTAGGTGACTATCTCAATGAAGAGGTGGTCATATTGGAATGAAGGGAAGAAGGAGAGTGAAGTGTTTGAGGGGTTCATTAGAAACCTCAAGTCAAGAAGCTGATTTCTGAAAGCAGATAGAAAGGCTGGCATTTACAGGGAGGTACAGAAGGAAGAAAGAATCTGTTTTTTCACAAAATTTGCAAGAAAGTTCGTATTTAAGTGTTGAAGTGAAGAGCCAACAAAAAGTGAAAGGTTGAACAGTAAAACATTTGGATTAATTTGTTAGATTTCTGTAGTGAAGAAGAGGCTGGTGTAGATGGTAGGTTTGATCTGGAGCAAATGTGATGGGAGACACATTTTCATCTGTTAGGGATGAAAAAAGGATGGTTGGACAGATGGATGGAAGGATAGCAACAAGTTTCCACAAGAGCACAGATAAATGATGAAGAGCCTGATGGATTCTATCTTGTCAGTCATTTAGGGCTCATCTATCCAGAGTGAATAGAAATGGTGTATGTAGGGGGGAATTGAGTAGGTGCAGAAGGCTTGAAATAGCCTAGAAAATGGCAGATTGGACTTATTGGGAAAACAGAACAATTGTCTGGTAACTCTAAAAGGTCATGAAGGTTGGAAATTGGGAATTTGGGAGCTAACAATGCTTTATGTATTCAATGACACATTTCTCTGTTTTACATATTGTAGTTGTGGGTGGAAACAGGGGCTTGGTTGAAGCGGCCCATGTGGAGAACAGCCTATTTAAAAAAAAAAAAAAGAACATATGGCAGGGTTTATAGTTTGAGAGAAAAGAGAGGAGTTAAAAACTGGATGTCTGAAAAGATTAAAAAACAACTACAGACTGAATAATTGGGGAGAATTAAAAGAACAGTGCTATTACCAGATACTAATTTTAACTTTATGATTTCCATATGAAAGATTCATTTAAAAATATTTAGTGAGTATCTCCTGTATAAGAGACATTGTTCTTAGCATTGTGGACATGATAATGAGACAGGCTTTCTGCTCTTATGAAGCTGAGATTCTAGCCAAGTGGATAACAACAAAATAAAAAATAATTGGGTTTGATGATCCCTACTGCAGAGGAGGTGACTGAGTGAAAGAGATGGCTTCCAAAGCTTCCTCAGCCAGGACAGGTATTTAACAATGCCTTACAGACAGGGTCAGCATCTCTGTGCTGTCCAATCGGGAAAGTCAATCATTAGCCTCTAACACAGGAAGGTACTTTTCATTGCTGAACAGAATGAGAGTTAATCCTGACCATCAGCACAGCATAGGCAGAACATGGTATCCTGACCCTGGGCTTAGAACTAAGATCTGAAAGCTGCCAGGTCACAAAGATACAAAGGAGAACCACTTGAAGGCTAACTGGTAGTAAGTGGCCAGCTATTTCACAGAAACTGTTAGAGGCAGTCAGTCAGTTTGCTTGCAATTAATTGATTGAAACGGTACTTTTAGTGAATTTTGTGATGTTTATTAATGAAGACTGAGGATATGGGTCTTATACATGAGAGGGATATCCCAGTATAAGTTTGCACGTGGTCAAAAAATCAAAGAATGGACTATAGAGAAAGAACAAAACTTAGAAAATACCTGAATGTGATCAGAATAAAGACATATTCATTTGATGAACCACATTAGGGATTTTTTGCTAATTCCTTATTGAGAAGATAAATTATTATTAGAACACAAAGATTTTAAATTTGTTGATTTGGGATATTTTATACTTATATTATCAATATTGTAATGTGTTTATGGCTTAAGTACATCGTATGTGTTAGTCGTTCTTAGCTAAGCTCTTTACTGATCCCATAATATCTCTAATTCTTCTTAATATTTAATAAGTATCCAAAGTGTGTCAATCTATCTGGTTTTGTGTCTAAAATGGGTATGTCAGTAATTCTGGCTATTTAACAAATTATTCCAAAACCTAGTGGCATAAAACAACTTAAAAAAAATAATGTTTTATTTGTTGTTGAGAGAGAGGGGGGGAGAGAGAGAGAGAGAGAGAGAGAGAGAGAGAGAGAGAGAGCATGAGCGAGGGAGGGGCAGAGAAAGCGTGGGACACAGAATCCGAAGTAGGCTCCAGGCTCTGAGCTGTCAGCATAGCACTCCACGCCGATGCGGGGCTCAAACTCACAAGCGGTAAGATCATGACCTGAGCCGAAATCGTACGCTCAACCGACTGAGCCACCCAGGCGCCCCTAAAACAACTTTTTATTATGCTCAGATTTTTGAAGGTAAGGAATTCAGACAAGGTATAGCAAGGTTGCTTGTCTCTATTCCACAAGATCTTGGGGCACAGATAGGAGACTTGAAGCCTGGAGGCTGGAATCATCTGAAGTCAATGTCACTCACATGTCTAAGTGTTAGTGCTATTGGCTAGAAGTCCCCAGTTTCTTCTTTCTTCTTTTTTTTTTTTTTAACTTATTTATTTGTTTTGAGAGAGAGAAACCAAGTGCGCAGAGGCCAGGGATGGGCAAAGACATAGGGACAGAGAATCCCAAGCAGGCTCTTTACTGTCAGCCCACAGCCCAAAGCAGGGCTCAATACATGAACTGTGAGATTGTGACCTGAGCCGAAATCAAGAGTCAGGCACTTAACCATGTGAAC
Source organism: Prionailurus bengalensis (assembly GCF_016509475.1). Lineage (NCBI taxonomy): Eukaryota > Metazoa > Chordata > Mammalia > Carnivora > Felidae > Prionailurus > Prionailurus bengalensis. The sequence goes on from NC_057349.1 coordinate 92,097,222, forward strand.
CACCCAGGCACCCCTCCAGTTTCTCTTTTCATATGTTCTCTTTGGGAGGACAACTTAGGGTTTCCTCTCAGAATGGTGGCTGATCTCCAGGGACAAATGTTCTTCAAGAGAGAAAGAGAGAGGGAGGGAAGGAGAAGCCATACCATCTTTATGACCTAAACTAGGAAGTAATACAACATCATTTCTATATAGTCCTTGAAGCACAGAATTCTGCACAGATTCTGCCCCATTTCTATAAGATTATGTAAGATCGCAATATTCCTGTGGCCACTTTTGAAAAATGTAATCTGCCCCAGTGAGTGCTATTAAGCAGTATTCCTTAGAAAGAGTTGTTTTAGGAGGTTAATTTCTTTTAGGTTTTGCCACTAGTTACTTAATGCTTTGTGCTGTAGGAGCGCAGGGTGGAAATGCATCCATTCTGTCTAATGCCATTGAATGTTTTATAGAGTAGGTAATAGTTGAGTGGTCTACTTAAGGGTAACGTGGAGTTTATCAGGCAAAGAAAATGAATTCATTTTATCATCCTGTACATTTGTGAGAGAGTAATGGCCTGTTCAGAGAAGGGTGACTGTCCATAGTAAAGAAAAATGAGGCTAGGAAGGTCACATATAAGTCCATTTAGGCACTATTTAAAGGAACAATCAATAACTACTACTTTAGTCCAGATATGCTATGAGGCACATATACATGCATTTTAGGTAGATGTTGTTATTAATATCTGAAAATCTGAAATTAAAAAAAATGGTTCATGGTGTCATTTAAGCTTTTTAGAACATAAATAACCATAATTAGTAAAAAGCAAATGTTTATTAAGGGTTGTTTGCAATTATCATGCATAACTTGGTATATATTTTTAGTGGTAAGTGTGTCTAGTTGTCTACCAATTTGCAATCTTCCCTTCATGGTTACAATTGTAGTGAAAAAGTGTCCATCCAGCCAAGGACTATATGAATAAGCCTCCATTTCCCATGGCTAGTACTGCCCTTGTGAGTAGTTCTTATTACTGTAATATGAGTAGAAATCATATGTGCTCTTTCAGTCTAAGACTTTTAGGGGACAGTTGTCTTTTCCCCACAGCTGCATGCTGATAATAGGGCACTGAGAAATAAAAAGACTGCATGGAGAAAGAAATCTGTATCCTTGAGTCAACATGTGGAATAGAGCCACCCACTGATCAATAACACCAAAACTGGATGGCAATATCAGTAAAAAATCAGTATGTATTACGTTTAAGCCAATATACATTTGTCATAGTAACTTTATCTAATACAACTGAACCATAACACAAACTGAAGATTGCTCTAACAATGGCTCTGTCAATTTGTATTCAATTTAATTCTTAACAGACAAATTTTATCTAAATTGTTCATCTAACATTTTTTCTTTTCATATATTTTCTTCCTTATATGAATTATTTTTTCAAAACCATTTCTTTTGAAGATAAAGACATCATTAAGATAGCATTATTTACATTAAACAAAAGTGAATATAAATGATGATTTTACAGGGAAATATAAGCTATGAAATCCTTCATAAGCATGTGGGGATCTTCTTCCCATAAAATGGTAGATGTCAGGAACAAAATCCTTAGGACATCATGGTATCTATGTAATCAAACGCTGCTAAAAAAGAAAAGAAAAAAAATAAAGGGACCATCTCAGTCTCTTGAATGTCCTTCTGGAATTTGAGTTAAAAATATTTGAGTAAAGAAATATTGTGAATAAGGTAAAGAAAAATATATTTGAATAAAGCACATATGCAGGCACATTATAAGCTTTCTTTATAATTATTTTTAAATTGATTATATTCACCTTTTTTTCTTTCTCTCTTTCCCAATTACCAACTCTTGCTTATTTATGTAGCATGAAAGCCATTTCTTTAGGATTAATACTCAGAATAGGAGGACAGTATATGAACTTGTGATAATTCCTGATGCCTGTGGCAAATATAATAAAATTTTTAAATAAAATTGAACTATTTGTCTAAATACAATAAACTTTTTGGTGTCCCTTCAATTAAGTCCTAAATATTCAGGATCTGGATTCTTTTTAAATGTTTATGTATTAATTTTGAGAGACAGAGAGCTCACACAAGCTGGGGAGAGGCAGAGAGAGAGGGAGAGAATCCCAAGCAGGCTTTGCACTATCAGCACAGAGCCCCATGAGGGGCTTACAAACTGTAAGATCATGACCGAAGCCAAAATCAAGAGTTGTAGGCTTAACTGACTGTGCCACCCAGGTGCCCCTAGATTTTTTGGAACTGCTGGCGCTGAGTACTAAGCATTAGACTGTATCTACAGACTATAAACCCTAATTTAAAAGCCTCTGTTAATTCCTATTCCACCCATATTATGTAATCTCTGGCAGGGAGCCTCATTTTTTTTTCTTTTTTAGTAAAAAAAGATGTCTAGTTACCTATCAATTTTCCTTCATGCTACACAATTGTAACTAAAAAGTGTAAAAGTGTAAAAAAATGTAGCTAAAAAGCTAAAATATGTATTTTTCTTTTTAACCCAGGCCACAGTGGTAAAAGGGAACCTCATTCTTTTATTTAAGTTTTCTCACCTATAAAATGAACAGTTTATAGCAATATTACTAATACCACATCTTGTCTACCAAAAAGTACGAGTGTTAAATGAAAACCAATTTGGAAAATTGATGAAGCACAGTTAAAATCTCTGATTTTTTAGCCTTTAAAATTCTAATGTGATTATAAATATCTAAAGTCAAAGGATACTATGTGGTATTTCCTGAAGTGTTTCATTATATAAGGACATGGCACTGTTTTCAAAAGCACTGATTTTATACAGCCTTAAGTAGAAGATCTACATTGTGTCCTTCAACTATAATATTTTGTAATTCCAAAACCAATTTTATTAGAATAAAGTTTGGGTTAAAGAGTTGCTTTTTTTTTTAACTTAAGCTTTTATTATTTATATATATATTTTAGGTTTATTTATTTTTGAGAGAGAGTGCAAGCTGGGAAGGGGCAGAGAGAGATGGGGACAGAAGATCTGAGGCAGGCTCTGTGCTGTGCTGATGGCAGTGAGCCTGATGTGGAGCTTGAACTCACAAACTGTGAGATCATGACTCGAGCCATAGTTGGTTGCTCAACCGACTGAGCCACCCAGGTCCCCGTGGGTTAAAGAATTTAAATAAAATTTAAACACAAGTTTCACAGTGATTTTGAGAGTGATCTAAGTTTACATTATTTTCCTGATATTGTTTTGGTTATGTGACATATTACGAAATAATTGAAAAAACATACACATTTCAAAATACAGTAAAACGCACTCCAAAATCGCACAACACAGAAACAAAAGTGCTAACATTTTTGTCTACTTCAATATATTTTATATTTCTATTCTTTTAGAAAATTGAAGTCCTATTGCAAACATTTTATATCATGCTTTTCTTAAATATAATATCAATGGCAATTTTGTTTTTATAAAATTGTTATTTTAATTATAATATCGCATTAATCAATGATTACACTAATTTTTAGACATGTTTTCTAAGAAAGAAAAATGAGAGCTATGGAAAACACTGAGTATTATTTAGACAAGTATTGAAGATTATTCTGCAGAGCTTTGAAGTGATTTGAGGCATGTGTGCAGGTGATGGATATTGGGAAGGGTTGAAGAGGTGGGGCTTCAGGCTAACCACCAATAACATAGTACCAGAACATAGTAGATTTCATCTATTTTAGATTGCATTCCGTGTGACATTTTGTTTGAAACAAAGGATTCTAGGAAAAAATTAGCAAGAAAAAAAAATCAACCATCTACATATGTTCTCTCATAACATAAATTCAGTATAATTTTGTTATTTTTCTTACTATTTAAATGTTTTCCTATCAGTTGTATCCATAGTTGTATATATGATATGTTAGACATGGTCTTATTTTTATATATAATAAATGTTTTTGAACTTTAAAAAAAGATCTATGTGAACAAATGCCTATTTTACTTTATTTTTTAAATGTTTATTTATTTCGAGAAAGAGAGACAGAAAGAGCACAGGTGGAAGAGGGGCAGAGAGAGAGAGAGAGACAGAGAGAGAGAGAGAGAGAGAGAGAGAGAGAGAGAGAGAGAGAGAGAAAATCCCAAATAGGCTCCACACTGCCAGTGCAGAGCCCAACATGGGTCTGAACTCACAAACCGTGGTATCATGACCTGAGCCAAAATCAAGAGGAATGCTTATCTGACTGAGACATTCAGGGGCCCTGCAAATGCCTGTTTTAATTACCCTGCTTTCTAAACCAGTGCTTTTCAGTTAAAATTGATAAATATATTTAAATATAACTAACTAATGATGAAAATATCCAGCTGGCTTAACAAAGACAATTTAAATGAGAACTAAAGTCAAATTCTTAGCCATGCACTAAAACCTAAACTAAGCAAGGAGATGTAGCCTGAAGGGGTCAGCTTCTTCACTCCCATGGATATATTGTTGCTATCATTTAGAAACACCGATTCTAAAAAACACAAGTATCCCCCAAAAACTGCCAACAAGGCACTGCCTTCCTTCTCAGATCCTTTCTCTCAGCTACTAGAGCAGAAAATCAAACAAAGAGGGGAAGGATGGAAAATGTGAGACTTCTCCAATCCTCTACTCAACTCTTTTGGAGCCTGTCCTGCAGGCAGGAAGAAACTTTGCTAAGTGCACAGCCGTAAAAACTAAAAACAATTGAAAACCTATAAACTAGTTAGATGTCAACAAGTAAACTTGCATTCCATTGGGAAAAAAATCTCATGTTACACAGCTGATAGCAATTATTAGGGAAAAATGAAAACAATAGAAAACCAAATAGCCAAACCCCATCCCCCCCCCCCAAATTGCATCCAAGTTGTAGCTCAATGATCTGAAACCCCTCCATCAAATCAGGTTTCACTACAGATCAGTTAATGACTTTCATAAAGCTGGAGTAAAATCTAGCCCAGCCCATGGCGGGGCGGGGGGGGGGGGGGGGGGGGGAGGGACACAAAGCCCTAAATGATCCTGTCCTCTTCATTTTTCCAAAGTCATCGTGGCTTTTCTTTTTCCTTCCATATTTTAAAACTTTTATGTGTTGATAAATTTTTGTTGTCATTTTATTTCCAAATTTATGGAACAGTTGCAAGAATAGTACAAGAAGTTCCAAAAACCCCCTTCCCTGATTCAGACATTGCTTTAATTTTGTAGCATATGGTTTTTATTCTCTCCATGGCTCTTTCCCTTTTGCTCTCTTCCCCGGCTCATGTACAGCACACACATTCACACTGTATCTTTTTTTCAAACACTTTATGGTATGCTGTAAACATCAGGCTCAGCTGAAAATACCCCACCCATACCATTTTAGAATGGAGACCTCTAAAATAGCCTATTTTCAAGCAATCTAGATAAAGGAAAAGTCAATTCCCTTTATTTTTCCCTTTTTATTCCTTCCCTGGGAGTCCCCAGAAAACAGTAGTGTTTTTATTCCAAATAATATATATCCTTTTGCTAGATTTGGGCTCATATAGAGCTCTCATGGAAGTAATGAGAACCCAGAATCCATATTAAGGTGGATTTTCGGTGGGCAAAATGCCAAGTTATTTTTTTAATTGTTCAACTGACATGTTTGCAGTCACTTAGTGGATAAGGTACATCTCTACAACCCTGATTGAATTCTAGCTCCTATAGGACAAGTACATAATCCTCACACGGTTTTACCTGAATTACTACTGAAAAATTCCAGCAATGAGGCCAGTACTAGATTACTCTTTTCAGGATATATGCTCTTCTTTATTTTAGGAGAAAAAAATATGGAAAAGAGAGAGAGAACAAAAGGGAAAGATTTAAACCTGTTTTGGGGTGCCTGGCTGGCTCAGTCGGTTAGGCGTCCGACTTCGGCTCAGGTTCATGACCTTGCAGTTCGTGAGTTCAAGCCCGGTGTCAGGGTCTGTGCCGACAGCTCAGAGGCTGGAGCCTGCTTCGGATTCTGTGTCTCCCTCTCTCTGCCTCTCCCCCTCTTTCACTCTGTCTGTCTCTCTCCCCAAAATAAATAAACATCAAAATAAAATTTAAAACCTGTTTACTATTCATATGGGGTATACAAACACTGGTGAGAATAAAGTTGATCGACTATTTTGATCAACCTTAGATCAGAATATGAAACACTGAGTTAGATGGAAGCATCTACTATAAATATGGCAAAGAAGTAGGAAAATATATTGTACCCAAAGCCAAAGTAATGACAAATTCCATGGGAGGGAGGTTGATAGATATCCTGGACAATTATACAGTGGGAAAAGAAAGGAATTGAAAGAAGAATGGAGATATTTAAAATAAACCACATTTCCCCCAAGACTATTAGCAATGAGAAAAGAAAAATATACAATTAGCAATGGGATTAGATACATTCATTCTTTTCCTTTCTCCCTTTCCTTCCCTCTCTCACTTCCTTCCTTACTTTCTCCCTCTGCCCCATTCCTCCTCTACCTCTTCGTCCTTCTTCTCCTTTGCTCTCTCTTTCTATCTCCCCTCTTCCTCTTCCTCCTCTCCTTCTCTCTCTTCTTTTCTTTCTTTCTTTCTTTCTTTCTTTCTTTCTTTCTTTCTTTCTTTTCAAATTCTTGTGCATTTATGAAGGCTAGTGGCTCAGGAAAGGGAGGGGTTAAACATACTTACAGAGACAACAAACCCCAGCCAGCACTGAGAAGGATGGATGTTTTTTGCTGCCTCGTGGCCCGCAAATTTCTGCTCTAATTTTGTTATTGTGAAAGAAAAGGATTAGAGAATAATCAGCAGAGATATTAATGAGCACTGCTGCTGGCCTCATGTATAGATAATGCTATGGTCCCAGAAAACTGGTTTATGGTTGTTATATTCTAAAGCAAGCTCAAGGGGCTCCTTGGTGGCTCAGTCGTTAAGCGTCCGACTTCGGCTCAGGTCATGATCTTGCGGTTCGTGAGTTCAAGCCCTGTGTCGGGCTCTGTGCTGATGGCTCAGAGCCTGGAGCCTGTTTCAGATTCTGTGTCTCCCTCTCTCTCTGACCCTCCCCCGTTCATGCTCTGTCTCTCTCTGTCCCAGAAATAAATAAAGGTTAAAAAAAATTAAAAAAAAATAAATAAAGAGAGCTCAATAACAGCATTGAAACCCATCCTCACATCATACAGATTTTAAATATGTCTGACAATTGATTTTTTCCAACTGTTTATGACAGTATATACTGCTTTCTTTAGCGTCAACATTGCCACAGGTCCACACAAATTAATATTCCCATATTAGCAACTTTATTTTATGGGAACATGCACCTTTTATACTAATAAGAATAATGCAAAAAATATGGGACATGCATTAAGGAAATAGGAAGATATTTATCAAGATATTTTAAAAAATCACAGTTTACCCCCTCCCCCAAAGAAATTACATTTTTAAATGTTTGGAAACTAAAGTTTTAAGAATTTGGTTTTTCTTGATTTTGAAAAAATTTTTTTAATGTTTATTTATTTTTGAGAGAGAGAGACAGAGACAGAACACAAGCAGGGGAGGGGCAGAGAGAGTGGGAGACACAGAATGTGAAGCAGGCTCCAGGCTCTGAGCTGTCAGCACAGAGCCCGAAACAGGGCTAGAACCCATGAACCGTGAGATCATGACCCTAGCCAAAGTCAGACGTCCAATGGACTAAGTCACACAAGTGCCCCAAGAATTTGGGATTTAAATAGGGTATTTAAAAATATGTTATTTGTGGTTGTGCTCTATACTGAAATATTAGCATTTTTCCCAGTGAAATCTAAACCTCTTTGTCTATATTGTATCCGTATGAAGCTGGAAAATAACCAATTTTTATTCCTGTCCATCTCTGTATTTAAATTATATAATTCAGATTATATACTATGCCTATTTTCTTCGCTCTTGGTTTACACTCTTTCATAATTTTGCCATAATAAAGAGAGCACTAGAATTTAGGGGTTCTCTTCCTGTTCAGAATGGACTGTGCTCTCACACAGACAAACGAATAAGTAAAATGACTGAATGAATTCCAAGTTGGTTTTTCATTTAATCTTCTGTGTGCTTTAGCCATAAAACACAGTTCATTTAAAGGCCTCTTTGTTGTTTCACTTCATTTATTTGGCATAATAGCAATAAATGTTCTACTTCGTGTGTTTCACAATAGTGAAACAGCTCCCGGCTTTACAATAAAACTGGAGGGGTTTATTATATAAGAGTGGCTTATTGTGCCACTGGAACATGTACTAAAGGTGTCATTGTTTAATATATTAGTGTTTGATAATAGCACACTACCATTACCTACCAGCTGGAAATATTTTATAAGTTCACAATAGAGACCTTAAGTGGTACAATATGTATGTATATATTTGTGATTTGATTTCACATCATAACTCTTAGCAATTTTCCCAGAGGTGTGAGCACTTAATTAATTTATAGTTGAATATATTTGTGGAAAATGTTATAGAATAATAATAATAAATCATATTTTGAGATTATATGCCATAATATGAATAAAACATCTAGTGGTTCCTGGCATATATTTAGGCTCCGCCTTTCTCACCTTCTTTGTGTTTTATTATGTTCCAGCTTTGTGTTTCCAAGGGCAACAAAAGCTAAAATAAACAAATGGGACTGCATCAAGTTACACAATTTGCACAAAAAAGGAAACTATCAACAAAATGGAAAAACAAACTACTGAATGAGAGGATGTATTTGCAAATCATGCATCTGATAAGGAGTTAGTATCCAAAATATATAAAGAATTTACACACCTGACTATTAAAAAACAAACAACCTGATTAAAAAACGGACAGAGGACTTGCATACCATTTTCCAAAAGAAAGCATACCCATGCCAACAGGCACATGAAAAGATGTTCAGCATCACTAATAATCAGGGAGATGCATATCAATATGACCATGAGAGATCACCCCACATCTGTCTGTTTGGCCATTTTCAAAATGACAAAAATAATAAGCATTGGTGAGGATGTGAGAAAAGGAAGTCCTTGTACACTGTAGGTAAAAATGTAAAAAATTGGTGTAGCCACTATAGAAAATAATATGGAGTTTCCTAGTACCATATGTTCCAACAATTCCACTTCTGAATATTTATCCAAAGGAAATGAAAACACCAATTCAAAGTGATATATGCACCCCTATGATCATTGCAGCATTATTTGCAATAGTCAAGATATAGACACAACCTAAGTGTCCATCGATAGTTGAATGGATAAAGAAGATGTGGAATGTATTTTTACAATATTATTCAGCCATGAAAAGAATGAAATTTTGCCATTTGTGACATGGATGGACATAGAGAGTATTATGCTAAATGAAATAAGTCAGAAAAAGAAAGATAAATACCATATGATTTCGCTCATATTTGAAATTTTAAATTTCAAAGGTAAAGGTGATTAAGAGGTACAAACTTCCAGTTATAAAATAAATAAGTCATGGGTATATAACGTACTGCACAGAAAATACAGTCAATAATATTGGAATAACTTTGCATGGTGACAGATGATAGCTAGACTTATTGTGGAGATCATTTCATAATGCATAAAACTATCAAATCACCATAATGTACATCTGATACTAATAGGATATTCTATGTCAATTATACCTCAGTTATAAAAAAATACCTTATGTGTTTTATTTTTATTTATAATAATCAAGAAAATTAATGGATCATTTGGTTTATATGATCATTTGGTTTAAAACATAATTATATGTTTAAAACATTATTATGTTTTAATTATATGTTTAAAACATTATTATAGAAAAAAGTGTTTTAAAATGATGAATGCTACAAATAAAACTAGTGACTACTATAATGATACATCTGCTTCATTATCTCCATATCTTACTAATGTTTTTAGTCTTGACCACTTAATACCCACCCATAGTTGATATGCATCCTAGACTTTAATAACTTTTTTTTTCAGAATTGAGATGTATTTGACATACAACACTATATTCGTTCCAGGTGTACAATATAATGAATTGGCATTTGTGTATATATTGCAAAAAATCACCACCATTAGTCTACTTAACATCCATCAACACACGTCGTTACATTTTTTTTTCCTTCTGATGAGAACTTTTAAGATCTCTCTTAGCAACTTAGAAATATACGATACAGTACTATTAACTATAGTCACCACACTATACATTACAGTTCCAGAACTTATTTATTTTGTAGCTGGAAATTTGTACCTTTTGACCACCTGCACCCATTTCACCCCCTCCCCCACCTCCACCTCTGGCAACCACCAATCTGTTCTCTTTATGAGTTCAATGATAACTTTTAAAATAGATAATGAGAATCTAAAAATATTTTATCAATAGCTTAACTTTTAATTACCCCTGATATCTTTTCCTACAGTGGTTCTGTAACTAACTTACTGGTTATAACAAACACACTGAATGAGCTTGTACCTTCACTGATTAAGATGTAATCAGTATAAGTATTTCCTGCTTAGCTGAATCTATGCCGTTTCTCCTCCTGACATCCTTGTGGCTCTTGGCCTGTATAACCTTTGGATGCTGGAGCTTTCTACTTGTGGTCAGGCTCAGTAAGTGATTGCCAACTCTTTGTTGTCAAAAACACATCCACTTCCTCACTTTTACCACTCAACTACTGTCATGTACATTATTACAAAGATTAAAATTGTTCAAGAATTTTATCACTCTTCTTCCTGCAATCTAATCTTCTTCAACTACTTACTAGAATTTTTTAAAATTGTCTTTTGTATTCTTAGAGCTATAAATGAGCAATCATCGTGTAGAATTTATTAACTTGTTCATTCTATAAAAAAACAAAGATAAAGATATGCCATCTGATGTTTATGGAAGAAATTACCTTACCTTACTGAAATTTTGATAATCATTTGATACATTTTGATAATGGTCTCTATGTAATGTATTAAAATTTAACCCAACAGTTATTAAATAAGTCTTTAAATATATATTACACACTATTGTTTAAAAAATCAGGTCATTTGAATAATGTAACTCCTAAGAAATAAGGGTCATAATTAGGAAAATTGTGAATAGAAAATAGATGCTGAAGAAACATTTCGGGAATGGGAAAAAAGGCAATCCACATTGTACAGTGGCAAAGCATTTTACATAACTATTACTTGAGAGAATTTAAAAGTCATAGATTTCACGTTCTGAATCTGTATCTATAGGAAAAAGGGTTCAGCAAACAGAATATAAGTGAGATATTTATTATTGGCTGTACTTGGGAAGGTGTTAGAGAAATAAATATAAGTCAAGGAAATAATTGGTAGTTTTGAAAGAAAAAATGAAATGGAATAGAAAATTACAGAAATTTAGAGCTTTTCAAAGCTGAAAAAGCCAACTGATTTGAGACCCCTAAGCTTCCCCCAAATTATTGAGAATATCTTTGAGAGACAAACACCCAGTAAAATTTTAAATAAGTAAAGTTGAATCAGAACTGATATCAGACAAAAATCATGATAATCTGTTAGATCTTTTTAACTGAATAAAATATTTCAGGACAAATGTTTGATTAAGCCTCTCCCACAAAATCCTAACAGCATCAAGGTAGTCCTATTTAAATTGACAAAGAGTGAAATTGCAGCAAGAAAATAGGAGAACCATAGAAGAACTAAGGTGTGAAGACAACTGTAAGGATTGTTCCTGTCAAATGCAGATGCGAGGAATCAAGGAGATATAAATTCTACAATATTTGTGTGAGAATTGTATTTCTAGGAAACAACAGGCTAGTAGTTGTGGTTGTGACTTTAAGACTTAGCACTTTGGCCTTCCCATTTCCTTCAAGCTGAAGTAATCTGAAAAAATATGCAGATCACTGGTGCCTGGGTGGCTCAGTCGCTTAAGTGTCCAACTTTGGTTCAGGTCATGATCTCACGGTGTGAGTTCTAGCCCTGCATGGGGCTCCACACTGATGGTGTGGAACCTGCTCAGGATTCTCTCTGTCTCTCTCTGTTCCTCCCCCCACTCATGTGCGCGCTCTCTCTCTCTCCTTCTTCTCCCTCCCTCTCTCTCTCTCTCTCTCAAAAAATAAATAAATACACTTAAAACAAATTAAAATAGGCAGGCCAGGGGCAGCTGGGAGGCTCAGTAGGTTAAGTATCTGACTCTTGATTTCTGCTCAGGTCATGATCTCATGGTTTGTGGGATTAATCCCTACCTCTGGCTCTACACTGACAGTATGGAGCCCACTTGGAATTCTCTCTCTTCTCTCTCTCTCTGCCCCTCTTCCACTTGAGCTCTCTCTCTCTCTCTCTCTCTCTCTCTCTCTCTTTCTGTCTGTCTCTCTCAAAATAAATAAAATAAAACTTAAAAACCATATATGCAGGCCATTCAAAAAGTATACATTCCCATGGCCCAGTTTGAGAAAGTTAGTGGAAAAAGGAGTTCTCCCAGAGGAACCACAGAAAAATGAACACAGTAGTGCACAAAGCAGAAGTTGGGTGGAATCGAGGATCATTCTTCTGCTACAGGGTTGCAGTCTTCACAGTCTGTTCTGAGTAAGAGGATTTCAGAATTGTCCTGTTTCCCATAAATGAGACTGTTGTGATCTGTGCCTGTCTGCTACCTTTGTGTGAGTGGGTAGGAATTGGGAGCAGATTGTCCACAGATTTCTATACAAAGAAGATTCACATCCAGACCTGGTATAGAAATTATCACAACATAAAGATCTCTTCTCCCTACAGTTAAAATCTTTATCACCTGATAATACCCTTTTTTGCTTAGAACACAATAGTACATAATTCCATAAACTGAAAAGGCTTTACTACATACTAACTCCTATATTCCTTCCTTCCTTCCCAATCTTACCAAAATGTTTGCTACAAATGTTTTTGCACCTGAAACAGTAAATGTGAAACATAATATGTTAGTATTCAAAAGGGAAGAAATAATCAAGGTACATGAAAAGATGTTCAACATCACTAATCATCAATATATGTCATATTTTCTTCATTCATTCGTCCTTTGAGGGATGTTTAGGTTGTTCCCATGTCTTGGCTATTACAAATAATGCTGCAGTAACATAAAGATGTAGATATATTTTTTTAGATAATAATATTATCCCCTTCAATAAATACCCAGAAATGGAATTACTGGGTCATGTGGTAATTATACTTCCAATTTTTTGAGGAACTTCATACAGTTTTCCATAGTGATGGCACCAATTTTCATTCCTACCAACGGGGCATATGAGTTCCCTTTCTCTACATCCTTGCTAACACCTATTAAGTCTTCTCTCTTTGGTGATAACCATTGTAACAAGTGTGGGGTGAAATCTCACTGTGGTTTTATTTTGCATTTCCCTGATGATTAGTGAGGTTATGTGTCAATTATATCTCAATAAAGCTGGAAAAAATTAAACCAAATCACAAGAGTGAGTTGGTAAATCTGATTGCACTTAAAATATTTAATATGTCTCTATTGTTACATATTAATAGACAACAGAAGTCATGAAAGGTATAGCAATTTAAATGACATATTAATATGTGTGCTCATAATTCTATATTTATTAAACTGATTTGATATTCCTAATTACATTTACATTGATAATTTTCTAAAACAGCTATACCTTAGGTAAATAAGCCCTTTCCATATTTTGAAATTTAGAAACAATAATTACCATAATTATCATGGACCTGAAAAAATGAAAGTGACAAAGAACAATGAGAAAAACAATGAAAATACATAATTCAAGTCAATTAAATGAAATATTTCAATAAAATTGCAATAATGTTAAAAACAGAAGTAAATGGTTTGAAAATAATAAAATCAATAATGGGTAAAAAAAGAATATCATAATGGAAATTAAACATTATTAAAACTAAATGGCAAAAAAATGACTAATAGTTAAATTCAAGGGATATCAGGAAAATATTTAGAGGTAAATGTGTAAATTTGATTTAGTGCATGTTGAAAAATAAATGACAAATCAATTCATTGGTAAAACAATAGAGTTAACAAATCTAATCACTGACTTTTCATTTAATATCCATAGATTAGGCAAACCTGGATATATATAATTAGAAACAAACAAAAAATAGATGTCACTATTTAATAGTGAATACTTCATAACTGTTATAATCTGTCGCTTACTGCAGCTATAACGTATTGAAGTTAATTTTTGTATAAGTTGCATTCCGCCTGTATGTCATTCTTATTTTTGAATATGGTCTCCAATTTTCCTATTACCATTTGTTGGGAGAGTGTCTTCTCTCCATTGAACTGCCTTTGTACCTTTTCCAAAGATCAAGTGACTAAATTTGTGCCACTCTATTTCTTGGCTATTAAATTGATTCTATTGATTTCTCTATTTTTTCACCAATTCCAAGCTGTATTGATACACAACAGCTTTATAAGTAATGAAATCAGGTAGTGTTAGTACTCTAACTTAGGTCTTCAGTATTATGTTGGCTATTCTTGATCTTTATAAATATAGATATCTTTATAATAAATGCATTATCATATAAAGATCATATAAATACCAAGATCATATAAGTTTTGAACCCACATGTCAGTATCTACAAAATATATGGGGTTTTGATTTAGGATATCTCCTCCTTTAAAACTACATTTCTTTTGTTAGAAGCTTACTGGCTCCTTCATCTATGAAGAATTATGAGGGTATGTCCTTTTTTCCTTCTTCCATGTGACATAGTTCTATCTGCCTTATATTTTGCTCTTTTTATGGAACAACTGTTATTTTCTATTAAGGCCCAGGTATAGGGATATAAGTCTCAATGTAGACTTTATGGCCCTCCTACACTTACCTAGAAAGTAAGCCACAGAAAGTAAGTACTTAGCAATCAGGTTCCAACTCATGTCCCTCTTCACTGAAGGTTGGAATAAGAAATTATACCTTTTGAAATGAAAGGGAACTTAAAGAAACACGTGATTTAGAATAAAGAGAAATGTCTTCTTGCAATTTGGTTTAATCAAAACAGGCTATCTATGTTTCTTTGAATAGTCCAGTACAGAACAAGTTATATTTATGTTTGTCATGTTCATGAGCCAAACTAAGAAAAATTATTATAAAAAGCAGCAAGTTGAAAACACTAAAAATAGTAATGTATAAAAATGTTTTAAAACATCAAGTCATGTGAAGATGTTTTTGCTTCTAACATTAAAGTATATATTTTGATTCATTGCCATGGAGGATTCAGTTTTAAGTTGTAATACCAAAGTAAGGTTAAAATGGATTACTTTTATCAGTCTGAATGCATTTTGATACAATAAATGGCAAAACTAAAGAGCTGTCACTTATCCTGAATAGATGACATGGATTATCTCCTTGAAAACATTTGTAACTCATGACAACACACTTGAAAAGTAATAATTTCCTAATTAGCATCACAAATTTAGTTAAGGAAAAAAGTATTGGAATATCAAATTTATAGATGCTAAATATTTTAGCTGCAACTATTTAATATTTAAGCAATGTAGTCATTCTTTAATAAAAATATCTTGCTAATTATAATGATCAAAAGCAAGATTTATTATCTTCATGTTATTTATAAATTAATTTACCCCCAAATTTTCCCAAAGCAGCTTGTTCTCTTCTATCTTCTTGCCATGATATCCTTTTATTGCTTTTATTTCTATTTCCTAGTAGTGGTAATAAAACTCTTTTAATGAAACAATTTTTGAAAATTTCCTGTTGATATTTCCAGTGAATATCAGTTGCAGCAGTTTAGAGGAAAATAGTAACAATTCAATATTGCATTTATTATCATCATTAAAACATTTGACATTTTACACATATAAACTACATTAGCATCAAATTAAATATTTTAATTCAGATCATTTCCATAGTATCCTTAGGCTACTATCTACTATTTGGAAAATATGTTTTAGATTTCTGCCATTTGTGATCTATTCTACTTGCCAAAGCAAAAACTAAAGTTGTGTATTAAATTCAGTCTTAGCCAATCTATTTTATGCAGTCATATTTGAAAATGCTACAATGAAATTGGAAGCAAACATCACACTGGAATGTTTACAGGCTCAACATGTGAAATATCCTTGGAAAATCGTTCAGAAACTGCTAGTAGATAATGACTTTGCTATGAAAGTGACTATAAAATTAGTCATAGCAGAGGTTATAGACCATTTGGCAACCATCCTAAAAGGAAAGCGAGGTCAAATATTAAACTACATGAAACTAGAAAATGTCACCAATAAACATTTTCAAGGAAATTAAAATAAAGTATCAAAATAGAGTTCTACCGTTGCAATGGCTGAATATGCCAGTACATATTCACAGTACAAGCCCAATATAAATGCTAAATTGTGCCTCCCCCAAATCTATCTGTTGAAACCATAACCTCCAATGTGACTGTACTTGGAGATGGGTCCTTTAAGAAGTAATTAAGGTTAAATGAGGTTATAAGGGTGGAGCTATAATCCTATAGGTGGTCTTGTGGGAAGACTAATGAGATCTCTCTCTTCACCAATGCAGAAAGAAAAGGCTGTTGAGCACAGTGCGAGATGGCAGCCATCTACAAGCTAAGAAAACAGGCCTCAGAGGAAACCTATTTGCCAGCATCTTGATCTTGGACTTCCCAGCCTCCAGAGCTGTGAGAAAATATTTCTGTTGTTTAAGTTACCTCATCTATGGTATTCTGTTAGGGCAGCCTGAGCCGACTAATAGAATAAATTACACTGAGATTGAGTTTTAAAAATTAAACATATTAGTAGGTAAAACAAAATCAATACAAACCCTTGATTTCCAGCTATAATAAATGTATTCAGAATTTTTGTGCTACCCATTCTAGAAAATTAAACAAATGTTGCTTAATGTGTTACATGTACTTTGAAAAGTATTTCAAACACATTTTTTCTCTTTTCCTTGAAAACATAATGGTACACAATTTATCTGTATTTAATAGATGCTCCGGATCCATGAACGTATAAACAAAATAAGAAATTTCATTTCTCATTAGCAACATAAATGTCAACAGGTAGAAGAAACAAGAAATTTAAAAAGATCATTAGAATACTAGAAAGAAACCAGGAGGTACTGTTTTTGGAAACCCAGACTGAGTAGTCTGAAATGAATGACATTATAAAAGCAACATGTGGAAACAAATAGAACTTGCATTAAGATTGCCAGATATATCTGATCCCAGGATTAAGAACTCTTGTCTTCTTGCCTGCTTCCCCTCAGAGTGACTATTCTGCTCTACTAGTGAGGCACTGAGTTGTAGCGGTAGTCCTGATGTCAGCTTGCCCTTTCTGGATTGGAACTCCCTCCCTAAGAGTCAGATAGACTGAGAGCAAGCAAAGCCTGGTGTCCTTGGCCTGCTATGTCTAGGTTAGGGCTTCTACCTTACAAGTAGAAGCTGGGTGAAAGAAGAAAGCCTCATACATCTCTGCTGTACTTTCCTACAGTAATGCTTCTGCAACATGGGACTGAGGGTGATAAGACATGCTGTCACCTGCCCCTCCCATAAGAGCCATCCCTGTAGACTGGAAGCTGTGGGGAAGGGAACCCCACATTCTTAGCTACATATGCCTGGATAAACCCTCTATCACACTGAGATGAGGACAGTGTACATCAAAGAAATGCATGTAAGATGGAATTAAGGCAGAAAAAAGTAGAATATGTTTTTCAGTATGTCTGAAACTATAGTGGCAGAGGAAAATTAATTCAAATATCAAAGCAAGGTAGGTAGGTCTGGTGGTTCAGACGAATGTAGGTCCTGTTACAATGTTTGAGCAAAGATGTGAATGACTAATATTGCCTTGCTACCTAGAATTTTAAAAATATCAATAAAATCCAACTAAATGAATAGTATAGTAATGGGACAACTCTGGATTGCTAATAGCAGCTAGTAAATATTGTGAGTAACAGCAAGGCCTTTGACCATACTAAAATAGAACGAAAGTGAAAATGTCTTATTCCATAAAAATACTAGCTAGTTTTTTGTATAATCAAATATGATTATTAATCCAAAGGATAGGAGAAAGAGCCCTGGAAAGTGCTGAAGTTACATTTTAAATCAGTTGGTCCAAATGAGAATTTGGATTCAGAATATATTGTATCTAATATATTATATATACACATATATATACATATAATATATATGATGACTGAGCTACATACATACTACTACAACCCTACTTTATGTTTCTTTCTAGAGGACATTAACTTTTTGTATTTGTTTAACTAAATCCCTTATTTACTTTCTACTGTGATATTCATTCAACAAACATGTATTTACTGCTTAACTAGTGCAAGTGTTACATAGGATAAAAAGATCTATCTGATATATATAAATAAATGTATAAATAACATTTTATTTATTTTTTTAATGTCATGTTTTATTCTTAATGTTTTTTTAATGTTTCATTTATTCTTGAGAGAGAGAGAGAGACAGAGAGACAGAACATGAGTGGGAGAGGGGCAAAGAGAGAGAGGAACACAGAATCTGAAGCAGGCTCCAGGCTCTGAGCTGTCTGCACAGAGCCCACCATGGGGGCTCACAAACTCACAAACTGTGAGATCATGACCTGAGCTGAAGTCGAACGCTTAACCGACTGAGCCACCCAGGCACCCCTATAAATAACATTTTAGAAAATCTCACAAAGATGCAATTTGAGCAGTATTGCTTGGTACAGTAATTTGTTTGAAAACAGTAAATACATTCTAAGATATTCAGACACAGAAAAAATTAGTTAAGTTGTGATACTTTGTGCTAACAAAAATGGACATGAATCCCTGTATTTGCATTCTTGTCATGTCCTTTTCACCTTAATATCATTTTGAGGTAAATTAGGCATGCCACACATGTGCAAGTATTAAGAATTATAATAAAGGTGATATAGGACAGCTAGTTCCCTTTGTAACTCTGAGGTGGTGAATGTGGACCTTCAGTTGTTATGGCAACCTTCAATTAATGAAAGTATCATCAAAGTCATCTCTCTACAATATTTAATAAGTTATTTCCATTAAACATGATTGAATGTTCCTTTCTGAATCCAATGACACAGCTGAAGTTAAAAGCCATATTTTAAAAAATGAAAATAGATATATCCTTAATTGTTTAATGGAGAAAAATCTTTCAAAAACTTTTCTTAAAATCAAATTTTTGTAAAGACAGCTGCAGCTATGTTGCTAATAAAATATTAATAGCTTCTACATAGTTAGGCTTTCATGCAGATTTATGGATCATTATGGATTTACCATTAGGCTACTGGGGACAGATTTGATGATGATGATGATAATGTAGGTTACTGACAGGAAATTATGCTAATATTAGAAATGTTAATTGACATATAAAATACTAACAGATAATTTTATTTTAACAAAATAATTCTCTCCAACTCTGTCACAAATTCATTAACATAAACAAAAAGTTGAAAATCCAAAGGTTATTATTAACAACAGATGTAGTGTTGACAAATAAAACTAGAATTTATAATAACCACCATTTATATAATGACTTTTCATATATTATCTTGAATCTTCAACACATATAAGGTCTATTTTATTAATCCCATTTTATAGATTGGGAAAATAAGACTCCGTGAGCTAAAATTAGAGTAATATTTTAAAGATCACACAATGAGTATAGGAGTAAGGCTTTGTACCAAATCTGTTTAATGCCCAAATCTGTCCTCTATCAGACCATGCCCTCTTGTTATGACCTAAAAAAAATATCATAACATTTATAAGTTGCAAACTACTATCATAAAATTCCAGTGTTTTTATTTCACTACCTGCTGAAAAGTAAACTTGAAAATTTGAGTTTGTTAGCTGTAAGCTAATAATGATTCAAAGTTTAAGCCTCAATTCCTAAAATCTCCTTGGATCACAACGCAGGATGATGTAAAAATAACTGTAGCATGGGGCGCCTGGGTGGCTCAGTTGGTTGAGGGACCGACTTGGCTCAGGTCATGATCTCATGGTTTGTGAGTTAAAGCTCCACGTCAGAGTCTGTGCTGACAGCTTGGAGCCTGGAGCCTGCTTCAGATTCTGTGTCTCCCTCTCTCTCTGCCCCTCCCCCACTTACACTCTGTCTCTGTCTCAGAAATAAACATCATTTAAAAAAATAAACGGAGAAAGAACATCCAATGGAAAAAAGACAGTCTCTTTAACAAATGGTGCTGGGAGAACCGGACAGCAACATGCAGAAGGTTGAAACTAGACCACTTTCTCACACCATTCACAAAAATAAACTCAAAATGGATAAAGGACCTGAATGTGAGACAGGAAACCATCAAAACCTTAGAGGAGAAAGCAGGAAAAGACCTCTCTGACCTCAGCCGTAGCAATCTCTTACTCGACACATCCCCAAAGGCAAGGGAATTAAAAGCAAAAGTGAATTACTGGGACCTTATGGAGATAAAAAGCTTCTGCACAGCAAAGGAAACAACCAACAAAACTAAAAGGCAACCAACGGAATGGGAAAAGATATTCGCAAATGACATATCAGACAAAGGGCTAGTATCCAAAATCTATCAAGAGCTCACCAAACTCCACACCCGAAAAACAAATAACCCAGTGAAGAAATGGGCAGAAAACATGAATAGACACTTCTCTAAAGAAGACATCCGGATGGCCAACAGGCACATGAAAAGATGTTCAGCGTCGCTCCTTATCCGGGAAATACAAATCAAAACCACACTCAGGTATCACCTCACGCCAGTCAGAGTGGCCAAAATGAACAAATCAGGAGACTATAGATGCTGGAGAGGATGTGGAGAAACGGGAACCCTCTTGCACTGTTGGTGGGAATGCAAATTGGTGCAGCCGCTCTGGAAAGCAGTGTGGAGGTTCCTCAGAAAATTAAAAATAGACCTACCCTATGACCCAGCAATAGCACTGCTAGGAATATCCAAAGGATACAGTAGTACTGATGCATAGGGGCACTTGTACCCCAATGTTCATAGCAGCACTCTCAACAATAGCCAAATTATGGAAAGAGCCTAAATGTCCATCAACTGATGAATGGATAAAGAAATTGTGGTTTATATACACAATGGAATACTACGTGGCAATGAGAAAGAATGAAATATGGCCTTTTGTAGCAACGTGGATGGAACTGGAGAGTGTGATGCTAAGTGAAATAAGCCATACAGAGAAAGACAGATACCATATGGTTTCACTCTTATGTGGATCCTGAGAAACTTAACAGGAACCCATGGGGGAGGGGAAGAAAAAAAAAAGAGGTTAGAGTGGGAGACAGCCAAAGCATAAGAGACTGTTAAAAACTGAGAACAAACTGAGGGTTGATGGGGGATGGGAGGGAGGAGAGGGTGCGTGATGGGTATTGAGGAGGGCACCTTTTGGGATGAGCACTGGGTGTTGTATGGAAACCAATTTGACAATAAATTTCATATATTAAAAATAAATAAATAAATAAATGGAGCATGATTAGAAAATATTCTGTGATTCAGTGATCAGCAATGTAAACCTTGGAAGTAAACTAATAGCTACAATAGGAAATAATAGGATTGTTCAGTGGCACAGATGTAAATAAAGTCTAAGAGGAAAGTGTCTTGCAAATAGTGGCAATTGGCACACACCCTTCTTCTGTCTGGAACTCCCAGACCACTCAGCCCTTCTTCCTTCCATGATCTTCCTAAAGTGAAAAGGTCTGCATGTCTCTTTCCATAGAGAGGCTTGTCATCATTTGGAATTCAGTTCACCTAGTAAACTTGTGACTTTAGCACTCCAATAGGCTCAAAAAATTATGATTTTGAAGGTTTTCCAGTTTTTTAAATCAATTTTAAGATAGAAATGGTTTTCCCTTGTGTCATTTAAAAAATGTTTTTTAACATTATTTATTGTTGAGAGACAGAGAGAGAAAGAGTGCGAGCAGGGGAGGGGCAGAGAGAGAGGGAGACACAGAATCTGAAGCACACTCCAGGTTCTGAGCTGTCAGCGCAGAGCCCGATGGGGGGCTCAAACCCACGAACCCGTGAGATCATGACCTAAGCCGAAATCAGACGCTTAACTGACTGAGCCCCCCAGGCGCCCCTCCTGTGTCATTTTAAACACTAAACAAAAGCAAAATCACTTGATTTCTTATATAGTATTTTTAATATTACTCTCTTCAATGGAAGTTCATTAACACACATGAAGTAAAGAACTCCTAAAGCCTAATAAGTCACTCTACATCTTAAGCAGTTAAGTCTAAGAGTTTCAGTCAAGAGTTATTACATCAAATAGAGGGCAACATAATGGCTTAATCAGCGAAAACCTTAGGAAATCAGATTTTAGATGGATTTTAAACTTTAAGCTTACAGTATGTTAAATTAAATTCTATTATCCTGCTGTGTAAAGATGGCAGCAGGTCCAGATATATGTAGTTAAAATTGAGGTAAGATTTGTTGAGTGATTACTCTAGGGAATAATGTATGTTTTATTCTTTCTAATTTTTAGTACAAATATATTATTTAGATAATGTTATATATCACTTCTATAGATGTGAAAACTGAAGCAATAAGAATGTAAATAATACCCCAAGTCATATAGCTAGAAAGTTGTGAAAAAATATTCAAATTCATACATTTTGATTCTACCGATATTTATAACACTCTGCTCCACTACACTGGGCAGATAAATGTTTCCTATATATGTGTATGTGTATGTGTATCTCCATTATATAATCACAAGTATAGTCCAATATATCATATTTGTATGTATGATATATATTGCTTATCCATACCCATGTATTATTAATGATATACCCATAAAGGAATCTGGAAAGAGTAAAAATTTTAACAATATATACTTTTGGCTTACAGTACAATTTTACTACTTTTATAAGAGCAATTATTTCTCCCTAAGCCAATACCCATTTCCTTTTATCACAATCTCTTATCTTTTAAACTCTCCCAATCTCTTACTCCTTATTATGTCCATTCTCCATGTCTACCTCCATTCTTTGTGTGTGTGTCTCCTTCTGACTACCTACTATACCTAACTTCTTAATCATGGGATTCATCTTAGCTCACTTTAACATGTGAGCTTTTTCCCAGCCCTTTGCTTCTCTGCGGTCTTATAGATGAAGAAAAGATTTACAGAAGACACAAAAGGAGGATTCAGCAGGGAAGAACAAATATAAAGACTTATGAAAGCAAAGATAAATCAGTGTTTAAAAAAATACTTCTATGTTTATTAGAAAAACAATTACTTTTGCTAGTACTAACTTTCTATTCCACAAGAAATGTAGATTATTCAGCTAAGAAGTCAGGAAAAGAATAGTTATCATAAGGATTTATGTGGAGAGTAATCAAACCCAGATCAGGCTAATTCAACAGGAACTTTATGCCCCAGAGAGTATGAGATTAAAGGGTCATTCTAAAATCTGAGAAATCCTGGAACCTCAGTAATTAGAATCTGCCAATGTTCATTCAAGCAATATTGCTTTTAATCTGATCCAGCTGTTCTTTTCACATATAGCTCTAGCCTGGTCTTTCTGCTAACCCTTCAACTAACATGTGACTTTACTTCTCTCTACTTTGTCTATGTTATTCCTGTGATGTAACTTATTTAAAATTTTATCTTAGTTATTACTTCAGCTAATGTATTATTCTTTAGGATCTCAAGTCTCTACTTTTTAAAAAATTTTTAATGTTTTTTTAAAGTTGCTTTTATTTTTGAGAGAGAGAGAGAGATAGACAGACAATCTGAAGAAAGCTCCAGGCTCTGAGCTATCAGCACAGAGCCCGATGCGGGGCTCAAACGCATGAACCACAAGATCATGGCCTGAGCCAAAGTCAGATGCTTAACCGACTGAGCCATCCAGGTGCCCCAAGTTTCTCCTTTTCAAGTTCAGCTTTTGCTATTACCATCATACGTCCCATTCTTCTGGAATTTTCTGAGAATTCAATTACTATAATTCATTGTTGCTTACTAGTTCTCATCACACATCATTGACCAACCTCTTCCCATAGATTATCTATCTTTATGAAAATGAATTGGAATTGTCCTTTGTGATGGAGGTGCTCCTCACACAGAACAGCTTCCCATATTTATGAGTTTTCCAGAGCTGATGAAACAAAGCGCTATAAGTCATGTGGCTTGAAACAACAGAAATGTATTCTTTCACAGTTCTGGAAGGTAAAAGTCCAAAATCGAGTTGTCTCCTTGGCCATGCTCTCTCTGAAAACTGTAGGGAAGTTCTTCATTGCCTCTTCCTAGATTCTGGTGGCATGCTGTGAGTCTTTGGTATTTCCTGGGCTGCCGCTCCATGACTCCAGTCCATCTTCATCATCATGTAGCATTCTTTCTGTGTGGTATCTGCCTCTCTCTTCACATAGTTGTCTTCTTAGAAGGGCACAAGACATATTGGATTAGGAGACCACTTTCTTCCATTATTACCTCATTTTAATTTAATTAATTACATTTTCAAGACCCCTATTTTCAAATGAGATCACATTCTAAGGCACTGGGTTTTAGGACTTCAATTTAATTTTTGGGTGGTGGGAGAGAGACACAATTTAATTCATAACACCATAGGAGTGTGTACATGATGGCTTCTCATAGAAGGAACCATAGTATTGGTAGGATCAATGAATGAATCGTGTTTATAGTTCATTGTTCCGAGCATAATGAAATATTTGCTATGGATTATTTCAATAAAACTGGACTTCCCAGAAGCCTTAGTTTATACTATCATTCATCTTGATGTAATTAAAAACTTAATTCCAGGATTTTTACAGTTGCTTAATAATATAGGAACTTCTATTTGCTTATTTTTTAAGTGTTTCTTTTTGATGAGCATTGGGCTACATTCTTTATATACATTAATTTTTTATTCATCAAAATGAGCCTGTAACGACATAATGCTATTTTCCTTGTTTTGACATATTTACCTATTAAGTCACTGGACAAACATCACAATGTTGTTAAAAAATGGGGCAAGATTTATAACATATATATCTTATTCTATTGTTCATGATACCTTTTCTGAATGAATTCTTAGTTATTTTTTGAAATCTAAACTAATGTTTGTTTCTTGTTTGTAGATAGCTTCAAATGTAATAACCAGAGTCCATTGCTCTGAGAAACAGTATTAAATGTGCTACAAGAACTGGCTCTAACGTCAGATAAATTTGTGCTTTGGTTCCATATTCAACCACTTAATAATTTTGAAACATTAGACAAGTTAGATAATCTTTCTGAGCATACATTTTCCAGTTTATAAAATAGAAATAAAAACTCATAGAATTTTTTTTTTTAATTTTTTTTTTCAACATTTATTTATTTTTGGGACAGAGAGAGACAGAGCATGAACGGGGGAGGGGCAGAGAGAGAGGGAGACACAGAATCGGAAACAGGGTCCAGGCTCTGAGCCATCAGCCCAGAGCCTGACGCGGGGCTCGAACTCACGGGCCGCGAGATCGTGACCTGGCTGAAGTCGGACGCTTAACCGACTGCGCCACCCAGGCGCCCCAAAAACTCATAGAATTTAACAGAGATTTGCAAAGACTAATCAAAGTGCCTGTAAGGGAGCAAATACAGAGTATATAAGAGCTCTTAATATTTTAGTTTTGTTATTATTATTCCCTGTCCATGCATTATGAATGACACATAACTTATCAATGTCGTTATAACCTTATTTACATGATTTTTATTTCCAAAGAACAAGCTGAGTGTTAAATGGTATGGAAAATAATCAATAAATTGAGCCCAGTATAATGAAAGTTAATTTTGGTAGTTATTAATGTATGACACTCAGATTCAAATTTCATCATGAATCAAGACTATCTCAAAATATTGCAAATGTTGCAGTAGCGTGAGCCATTTTGCTATAGAAGTTTGGATATAAATTAATGAGAAAAGCAAATACATTATATGTATATATAGAAAGATATTCATTAGATATAAAGCCATTTGAAAGTATATAATAGAAAATATTAATTTTAAAATTTTTGTTCTATTCTAGTTTCTTTTTATGTAAACTGTTACTCATATAGGAATTTAAAATGTTTTACTGCCAATTTAGATAGATTATACATTTTTTCACTTTTAGATCGAAAATAAAGGATTTTATATCAATTTCAATATCTCCGGTATAAGAGGCATGCACCCCATCAATGGCATTATTGCATAATATTGAGATTATTATGAGCAGAGTCTGGGAAATTTTGTCACAGCCTCATGGAGTGGTAGCAGAGAAACGTTTCCATGACAACACTCTAACCACTCTTTCAAAATGTACTTGTAGATGTTCATATTTTGTGATGAGAAAATATAACATTTTTACCTTGAAAGGTTGTCTAAAAACTGTCAGTATTATCCATTTTCACCGGAAAAAAATTGTTTAAAACTTTACATTTAAGATACCTTCCTTAAAATAAATCTACTTAAATAATGAATATACAGGCATATAATAAATATACTCTGCTTAACATGGGTTCATTTTTTCAGCCAATAATAAATAGATTGCACATAATTCTAGCTATTCATGATAGCTTTAGATGTTATTATTAAAATAATAAATGTTATTACAGAGCCTACATTAGAGCTTGAAACCTGAAATCCAGTAATTGGAGAGATGTTGTTTTTTCAAGTTACAATTTAAATGTTATATTATATTTGTTAATATTTTGCCAAATTATCAAATTTTAACTCATCAGGCATTCTATTTAAAAATCTAAATTAGGATTGTTTTGAAAGATAACTGGAATATCCTGAACTCCCCAATTCCCATGGACACACCAAATCTACAGATACATATGGAACAATGCCTTCTGAAAAAGACTAGAAAAATAGCTAAAATCTACCTAGAGGCTATGAAGATTCTCTTAGGGTATGCAGGCTGGGACATGCCATCACTTGTGCTCTCCCTTGGCCTTGCTGGAGCTCACCAGTACCTCCCAAAAGGAGCTTCTACACTTGTCTGGAGCTGTAATTTTTGCATCTGTTGCTCAGGGGTCACTTTCAGATTGCCTGATATGGAGACCAACAGAGTTTATGATTCCACAGGACTTTATACATTTGTATACTTTAAAAGCTTTAGCCTGAAGTTTTGGCTTCCACTAAGCCTGAAATGAGATGCTGACTGAGTTCCTTCTCTTTAGAACACGGACAGGTCTTGGCACACCCTCAACAACTGGGGCCTAACAAACATAAATCAGGCTACTTAGACATTTATGAAGGTTTGGGAAACAACAAAGAGCTAGGGCAGCACTGAATAATAAGTTCCATCTCCTACATGTCTTCATGACTGGAAGACATAACTGTTCCACTTCATACACAAAAACAGAATCAAGCAAAATGAAACACACACACACACACACACACACACACCAAATGCAGAGGTATATGTGCCAAACAAAAGAACAAGATAAAACCTCAGAAAAAATACCTTAATGAAACAGAGATAAGTAATTTACCTAATAAAGTGTTTGAGGAAATGGTCGTAAAGATGCTCACTGAACTCAGGAGAAAAATGGATGAGCACAGTGAGAACTTCAACAAAAAGGTATAAAATGTAAGCAAATACCAAACAGAGGTTATATAGCTGAAGAATACAATAAATTGAACTGAAAAATACACTAGAAGGGTTCAACAGCAGACTAGATGAAGCAGAAAAAAAGGATCAGTGGTCTAGAACTCAGAGCAGTGGAACTCACCCAGAGAAATAATTTTAAAAAAAGAGAATTTTTAAAAAGTGAAGATAACTTAAGACACCTATAGAATAATATCAAGTGGAATAGCATTCACATTACAGCTATCCAAGGACGAATAGAGAGAGAAAGGGGGCAGAAAACTTATTTGAAGAAATAATGACTGAAAACTTTCCTAACCTGAAGAAAGAAACAGACGTTCAGATCAGGAAGCTCAGAGAGTTTCAGTTAAGATGAGCCCTAAGAAATATGCATAAAGACACATTACAGTTAAAATGTCAAAAGTTAAAGAGGGAGTCTTAAAAGAAGCAAAAGAAAAACAAGTTGTTACATACAAAGAAACTCCCTTTAAACAGAAATTAAGATATTTCAGCAGAAACTTTGCAGGTCTGAAAGTAGTGGAATGGTATGTTCAATGTTCTAAAAGGAGAAAAAGAAAACAAATCCAACCAAGAATACCTGGCAAGGTTATCATTTAGAATTAAGAAGAGATAACAAGTTATTCAGAAAACCAAAAGCTAATGGATTTTACCTCCATTAAAACATTTTACAGAAAATGTTAAATTTTACTCCATGTTCATGGGTTAAATGAATTAATATTGTTAAAATGTCCATACTATTGAAAACAGTCTTCAAAATCAATGCAATCCCTATCAAAATTCAAAGGGCATTTTTCACAGAATGAGAACAAACAATTCTAAAATTTCTAAGGAACCTCAAAAGACCCGAAGTGGCAGCCGAAGCTATCTTGAGAAAGAACAAAGCTGGAGGCATCACAATTCCTGATTTCAAACGATGTTATGAAACTGGAATACTCAAAACAGTATGGTATTTGGCATAAAAACAGACACACAAATTAATGTAACATAATAAAGACCCCAGAAATAAACCTATATATATATATATATATATATATATATATATATATATCGCCAATTAATTTATGACAAAGGAGCCAAAAAGCTCAAAAGGACACTATTTCAATAAATGATGTTGGGAAAACTGGACAGCTATATGCAAGAAAGTGAAACTAGAATACTATCTTATACCATCCACAAACATTAACTCAAAATGGATTAAAGACTCTAAAGGATTAAAGACTGAAACCATAAAACTTCTAGAAGAAAACATAGGCAGTAATCTTGACATTGGTCTTGGTGATGATTTTTTGGATCTGATTCCAAAAGCAAAGGTAACAAAAGCAAAAATCAAGAAGTGAGACTATATCAAACTAAAAAGCTTCTGCAGAACAAAGGAAACCATCAACAGAATGAAAAAGCAGTCTCCTAAATGGGAAAAAGTATTTGCAAATCATATATCTGATATGGGGTTAATATCCAAAATATATAAAGAATTTACAAAAATCAATAACAAAATACAAACAATCTGATCCCACTCTGTAAATTTAGTTGGGAGTAATGAATGAGTATAGAAAAGTAAGAGATTGTGTTAGCTTCCTACCTAAGGTTGCCATGACGAAGCACCACATATTAGATGGCTAAAAAACAGAAATTTTTTGTTCCTACATTTCTGGAGGCTAAAAGTCCAAAATCAAGGTGTTGGCAGTCCTAGTTCCTTCTGAGAACTATGCTGTCATACCTTTCAGGAGAAAGGCTACCTTCTGGTAGCCTTGGGTATTCCCTGGTTTATAGATGATATTCTTGTACTTTTACATCATCTTTCTTGTATGACTATCTCTTTTCTTCACATGGCATTGTTTTTATGAGGACCCCAGTGATATAATCTAGGGGTCTACTCTACTATAATATAGTCTCATCTTAAATATTTCTGTCATACTTCCAAGGTACTTGTGGTTAGAACATCAACATATAAATTCAACCCATACAATTCAATCCATAACACAATCTGTATGATTTCATTTCAGGTAATACTCTGTAATTAAAGGTTACAATTAGTAAAACTGATATTTTCATCCTTATTTATCCTCTTTGACTATTTCACAATTATATCACAACTTGTAAAGGTAAAGGGGAAGTGATCAGTATCCACAACACCAACCACAGATAACTAAGTTCATGAAGATCTGAAGACCTGTAATTGTTCATGTCCCACAAGCATTACTATGTCCTTGATATATCTGATATTTCAAACATTGTATACAATCGCTAGTTTCAGTGCATCAGATATGGCTGTTAGAAAAAGGGTACTTATAAAATTGGTAATGAGCTCCGTTTTCAAATAGATGTTCTGTTTATTCAAATGCATTTCTTCAGTAAGCATTCTTATTTTTCCCAGTGGGAGGAATCTGTCTCTCAGCAGTTTCTTTGTGTTCAGTGAAGATGCCTTCCAAATGCCAGAATTATGTCTGATTTATTCTCTGTGCAGTAAAAATTTTACCTTTTCAATGACAAATTCTTTGGCCACCACTTTCCAATTGTTTTGAAAATTTATCACTCCTCTTTATTGTGTACTGCCTACCCTAGTGCCATTCCTACTAAAATGAGAAATAAAAGATGCTTCTTATTGTATATTTGGGTAGCACATTGTTAAGTATCAGATTTGAAGTGTGACGATGATTTGAAATAGCAATATTTTAACATGGAAACATTTGTCTTCAACTTATTTCCTTTTAACAAAAATATTATATATCTTTAAATGTCTTTTTAATGTTTATTACAATTTTCATATTATCTTAAATTATTTGCTAACTTAACAAGTTGTCTTATAATAATACATTCATGATACAGTGTTTCCTTCATTCTAAGACGTGCATTTTTAGCATTTTTAAGTTTCAACTATTCGAATGTGCCTTATAATTGATACAGAATTACAATAGGAGACTTTATTTTCTTTCTTTCTCCTTGCTTTCATAACTGATGATGTTATTAAATCAATCCCATATCACATGGACAACAATTTGGTTGAATCAGGTGTTATAAAACCATTCTTATGTTCCTTGCTTATAAGCGATGAATTTATCCATTCAATTAATATTTTAACACTTCAAAATTATCTATGTATGGTGATAATATGTTATGTTTTGCTCAGAATTCCCGAATTCTATGTCGATTTTCCTATCATAATCATTAATGGTACATAATTTCATTCTCAAATGTATCACAGTTTGGATGAGAAGTTATATGTTTACCTGACACACAACTGAGAGTAATCTATAGCTTTTATTCAATATTATCTTTGTCAGATTATATCATAAACTTATACTTTGACTGGGTCACTTTCAGTTTTTAGAAGATGATAAATGTGTTTCTCAAATACATAACTTCCCATTGTTTATACAACATAGAATGAATTAGAAAATCATTACTTCTGTCAGAGAAGCTTAAGTTTGTCACCAAGAACACTGGCACTTAAAATATGATTCTGAAAAGGACATTTTAGAATATAGTCCTCTGTTAAAAAATCTGTGACAAATTGATCATTTTGAGAAGGTACACTAAGCCATAACTATGTCAGAGTAATTTATTTGGCTATATTTCCAAATCTAGAGAATGATTTACCAAAGAAAGTGTCTAATAAATCTCTTCTTTATAAATTCATGTGATCTAAAACAATAAACCTGTAAAAGCGAATTCAAAAAAAAAACAGAAAAAATGTCACTTGTCTAGTTTTTCTTAAGGAAGAAATACAATTATATTAAATAGATAAATTATTGTATAGACAAAATTTTTTATGAGGTTAAAAAAACATGTCAGAGTCTCATTGGAGACAGCAGCAAGTAGAGAGGACTGGAAGAATAATATTAATCAACATATTCATTTCAGGACTCAAAAACTGATCAAGACATGTCACTGTAGGGAAGGAAAAAATAATTTTCCTTTTACTCTTCTAAGTTCCTGACTAAGACCACTCTGTGTTACAATACAGATTATAGGAGAAAAATAAACAGAGGTTTAATAACATGTATACTTCCTTGTATACACGGGAGATGCCCAGGAAAGCTGAGTAACTCTTCAAGTCCCCACCACACAGACCATCTCTGGCTAAAGGCAAAAGAAAGATGTTGGGGATAGGGAGGCCACTTATGGGAAACTATGGGAAAAGCACAGAAAATAAGATTATAGTTATGCAGATTTAAGGGGGTGCCTTCTCCATTCCTAAGAGCTTCTAAAGATTTAATTATCTTCCTTATATTGGTGCAGAGAGGGAGACACCTTCACAAATGGAGATTCTCCTTTTAAATACAAATATCCCTTGCAAAAGAGTAACTTCTACTAACTTTTCAGAGCTTCTCCTGTGTCTCCTGTTTCTTAAATATTACCAGCTCAATGGGAACCTGGGTGGCTCAGTCAGTTAAGCGTCCAACTCTTGATTTTGGCTCAGGTCATGATCTCCTGTTTCATGTGATGGAGCCCTGTGTCGGGCTCTGTACTGAGAGTGTGGAGCCTGCTTGGTATTCTCTTTTTACCTCTCTCTCTCTGTCCCTCCCTCCACCCAAAATAAATAAATAAACATTAAAAAAATAACCAGCTCAAGATAATCCTCATGCCAAAGAGGCATAGGTTGGAGTGGTAAATTGACCTCCCCTTCACTACCTGGAGGCTTGTTTGCAACAGCACCTAGGACCTTAGTGACAAATGGTGACAAGTGGATTTTCTAGGAATATGGGGAGTAAAACATGCAAAAGAGGAGAACACAATTGCTTAATCTCTCTGAGAGGTAGCAAAGAAGAATCCAGTCTGAGTTTTAGGCAGCCCAAACTCATGTGACTCATCCCAGGACATCATTGAAGAAAAAAGAGGAATGTACAGGACAATACTAACAGGTGTTTCTCAAATATCCTAGGAAGAATGCTCCACGTATCCTGACAAATAGGACTTTAAAATGAAAAGAAAAAAAGTACTTACTTAT
This sequence comes from Prionailurus bengalensis, assembly GCF_016509475.1. Taxonomy (NCBI): domain Eukaryota; kingdom Metazoa; phylum Chordata; class Mammalia; order Carnivora; family Felidae; genus Prionailurus; species Prionailurus bengalensis. The sequence goes on from NC_057349.1 coordinate 92,129,632, forward strand.
TGAAAACAAACTCACTCTCCTACTGATCTGTAATCACAAGAAAAACTCAGTTCAGATTTGGTTGTAAATGCAACAATCCTTAGAGCAAATGACTTTCTCCCAATTCTAAGGCATTGCAGACAGGTCAGTTAGGGCTGGTGGAAAAGCATAGTTGTTCTGCGCATCTTAGCAGAGGAAGCAAAGTTATATTCCTATATTGGAGCACATTCTGTCATCAGCAGAAGATGGGTTGACAGCAATAAAATGTCAGTGATAACCAAGGAGCAGATGTTAGGACCCACTGTGAACAGAAATTAGCCGGAGAACTAAGAGTGTCACAAACCAAGGAGGTAGGGACTTGGGATTCGATTCCAAATAGTATTGCAATACTATGCATATAGTTGACCAGGTTCCCTGCGGCCAAACTATACAGTTGTCTGGGGACCATAAATTATATATATAATTTAAAAATTCTAAAAATTACTCTAATTTCAAAGTCTTAATGCCTACTAATTTAACTACAGTAAGATTGAAACATAGCTACATCAGGGAATTCATTATCATTTTAATTTAACCTACATAAAAAATGTTTTAAGTCCAATTTTTCTTAATAAATTCTCTTATTGTTAACAATTCACCCTCGTTAAAAAGAAATAACAGGTCCAAAGTGTAGTCACTTATGTTAAGGGCCACCAAGACTTAATATACAACCTAACTGCAGTTTCAGCTTGTCTCAGGAGTGGAATTTTAAACCAATTAGTCTCAAATTTGTGATTGGCACTTGTGAGGTAATGTACATGATAAGACCTCTGCCCTTCCCTCTAAGGGTAGGTGACCTTTCTTTTCGTTAGCTAATAACTTTCTTGACCCACTCTGTTTCTGTCTTTAAAAGCCTTCCAGGTTATCCTTCTATTGTAAGAAGGGATGTGGCCCAATTCATAGCAACTGATGCCAATCAGATCTTCACATTTACTAGGCTGAATTTTTGCTCTTTAACACCTTTTGATGCACAGTAGAACAATTTTGATTTTCTTTAATTTTTAATTGTATCTGATACACCTAGTTTACCTCATTTATTGATTTTTATTTGAATTTTCCAAACTCCAAACTGCTAAATTGGGATCCTCAGATTTTTTTAGTGAGTTATATTAATATATTATACACCACCATCTGTCTCTTAATTTTTTTGCAGTTTTTATTTGACAAGATAGTGCTGATCATAGTTTTAATCATTAGTAAACTTTTATAAAATTTTGGGTTATACAGTAAGAAAATTTGTGGAATAGCTCATCAACCATATGCCTGATTTAATTAATAATATGTATTACTTAGCAAAATACCAAACCATATACCTATTATTAGACGTTAATTAAACTTTGAAGTTCTAGTTTAGCAATTCAGCAAACTGGGTTTATAGAAAAGTTTATCTATGAAAGGAAACAGAATTTACCATCTCAAAATATGTCTCTTGGGCATGTGGATTACCTTAGGTTGCTCACTTAAGAAACAGCAGACATAGGGAAAGCTCTGAAAACTGTATATAAGCTACTCTTTTGTCAGTGACATTTACATTTATAAGGGAAATGTCCATTTGTAAAGGTGTCTCCCTCTCTGTATTAGGAAGATAATCTATAGAAACTCTCCTCAAAGGAAAAGGCAATAACTTAAATCTTAATAACAGCCTTATCTGTTTACTTTGCTCTTTCTGATAGCTTCTCATAGCTGGGTTCCCCCACCCCACACCAATCCCATTCCCTTTCTCCCCAAACCTCTTTTGCTTTTAGCTGGAGATGGTATTTAAGTTGGTGGCTTGGGCCATTTTGAAGATTAACTCAATTTTTTTCTGGGTATGTCTCAAGTACATAGGAGGTAACCTGTTATTAAATTTCTGTTTGTTTTTCTTTTATTAATGGTCTTTTATTGTAGGGGTAGGTCTCAGCCAAGAACCCAGAAGGTAAAGGGAAAATTATTTTCCTTCCTCACACGTACATAAACTGGTTGACTTATTATTAGAGGTATCTGTATGCCTAATGAAAACCCTGTGAACAACCGGAGTTAAATATGATAGAACCAAATGGTTTAAGGAGCAATATGATGAGTGTCTTAGAAGTAATATACTTTCCTAAATCAGTGTAATATTTCCTGCTGTCTTTTCACTGCCACAGTTTCAGGCCATATACTTTTAAACTATATTCAGGTTTAGTCAGATGCCTAACTCTAAGATCAGGCTCTCCTTCCTTCACCTCTTTTCTTAACATATATCTAACTATAAAGTTAGATGAAGGCATTTGAAAAGTAATACTGCTCAGAGTCCGTTTACTTCCAGCATCATGTTTGTTACTGTGTCCAGGAAAGTTGAATTGATGTTAAAAATATTTTATTTATTTACTTACCCTGGTGGCCTGGTGATATTTAGGGTATAGTATTTGAATTGATTGGAAACCATATGCAACTACTATTTAATTTGAATAACAAAGATGTGCTCTTTATTTCTGGTGATTGTCCCTCACCACCAAGAAACATCAATTTAAATGTTTGCTAAATGTTCAGTACAATGGTTTGGGGATTGATAAGAAACTAACCATCAATCAATCAAGGCAATGTTTGATTTCTCATCAACCAATACTTTCAATTTGCTCATCCATATGTGTGTGATAAAGTACAAGAGAAATCAGGTAAAAAGTAGATGAGTCTCCGTAAAAAGAGAAAATAGCTAGGTCTCCAGTGTCCTGTGAGTCTGTAGCATATGAGAATCCCTCTGGAAACTTCCCCTAGCCTTTACCTCCCCCAATTCCCAAGTATACAATCCCAACTCACAATCCCAGAGCAGCTCTTCTGCCCACAGGTCCTGTCTGTATTTAATAAAATCACCTTTGCACCAGAGGAAAAAAAAAAGAGAGAGAGAGAGAGAGAGAGAGAGAGAGAGAACAATTAAAAAATGCTTATGAAAACACACAATCTGAAAATACTGATATCATTGCTGAGAATTTTACATGTAACAGAAAGTATTATTGTATATTTTTAAGCACTTCCTTAATTGATTCTTTTGCCTATCTTCTGTCTTTCTACATCTCTGATTTTTTCCATCCAATTTATAATTCAGCATATGGTTTAGTATTTCTATACTTTTAATAGACATTCTTGGGGTGATTTCATCTAATCTTTATGACCATGGGTCAATAAGTATTTTTTACTCTTGCTTTTCTTTATTTTAACATTTCTTTAGAAATAACTCATAGTCATAGTTTCCATTTCTTCCCAGTAAAATTAACTGTTTGGTTTCTGGGGTTCATGTCACTGAAATCTTTCTTTAAATGTCATCAATTTCTTCTTTAATTCCAAAACCTAATTGTTTTTCTTTAGCCCTCAGCTTCCTTGATTTCTTGTAGCCTTTGAATGTGTTAAAAATTACCTTTTTTTCCTTAAATATTTTCCCAACTTTTCCTTCATTTTACACCTGGCTGTTTCCTTTCTTCTTCTTCTTCTTCTTTTTTTTTTTTTAATGTATGATAGTTACATTTTTTTCTTTTGTTACCAAATGTAGCCATTGTCCTAGTTTTTCTTCCATTACCTTCCTTTAAAGACAAAAGTCTCAATAGGTACTCTCAAAGTTTCAGTTATGATCACTATGTAAAGATAGTTTCTCTGAACTTGAGATTCACTCTTGCTGATAACTGTTTCTGTTCTTTGTTTCTTTCTTAGTCACTAAGCCTTTTAACAGGTGTTGGCTCTGTCCTCCTATCTCCAATTAATCATTGGCTTTTCTCTTTCTGTCTGCTTTCGGTGCTTTCTTCTCATACTGACATTTCCTAATTGGTGGACTTGTGTTAGCTGCTCTATTCCTCAATTTTTCACAGTGTTACTCTATACTTCAATTCTATATTCCTTTTTGCACAGTGAAGTTAAATGATTTTTCCAGACCACCTAAGAATAGTAAGATTATATAATACTAGAGATCCAAAACACATTAAAGCAAATATTGGCCAATCCCTTTACTGTTTGATGAGGAAATAAAGACAGCATTTAATAACTGTATAATATAATTACACATTAGTGGCTTAGCCAGAGTTAGAAGGTGAATACAATCATTTCAAGCTAGTATCTTTCCACTCCTACAAACTGGAAAATATATTTTTCTGAAACAGTCAAATGAAAAATTCTAAACCCAGCATTTTATACCTAAACTATCCAATAGGTTGACCAGTAGCTACATTTGGCTTATGTGCAGGTGAAAGGTGTGTGTCTGAATTGAAATGTCTTAAGATCGTACCCTATTCCTAATAATACAAACAAAAGAAAGCAAACTGTCTCTCAGACTGTAAAGGCATTGATTACCCATTTAAATAATAATATGTGAATAATAATATATAGGGTCAAATAAAATATTTTTCACTTACTTCTTTTTACTTTTTATGTTTGCTTGTTTGTAATTTATTTATTTAGGGAAAGAAAGAAAAAGAGAAGGAAAGAGAGAGAGCACTAGAGCAAAGTAGGGCAGAGAGGTGGAGAGAAAGAATCCCAAGCAGGCTCCATGTTCAGCGAGGAGCCTGCCATGAGGCTTGATCTCACTACTATGAGATCATGACCTGAGCTGAAATCAAAAGTCAGATGCTTAACTGACTTAGCCACCCAGATATCCAATTTTACTTTTTAAAAATAATTTAAAATTTTATATTTGGCTTCAATTTTGAAGTCTGTAGTATAATTCTATAGAGTGGTGTTTTTCTAGAAACTCCACAAATTAATGCTTTATATACCTCAAGACTTCACACAAAAAGTTTCCACACCAAGCAAATCAGCCTGGCTCAACTCTTCAACATGTAGTTCATATTATTGTTATGTATGCTCCTCTTTCCTGTCATCTGCAACATCCCCTCGGATACACCTTTCTCCTGTCCCTGTATGTATGTATTTATTCCTTCAATGTGAATTCATTGTTTTTTCCCTTCAAGAAGTAAAACCCATTTCTCTATTCTCTTGACTTAGAACTTTGACTGACCAATAAAATTCAGAGGAAGCAAAGTTGTAGGAACACTAAGCCTCGGTCCTTAGAAGTCTTACAAATTCTATTTTCACTTTCTTAGAATGCTGCCCTGAAGACTAGTTGTGAAGATTCCTGGTCCAGTATACTAGAGGATGGGAAAGTGAGTGGAGCAGAGACAAATCAGCCCAGATAAATTTCCCTATATGAACCATCTGACAGCAAGCCTTAAGCATCAGACATGAGACTGGGGACATTTTGAACAACTCAACTGCAGTCCAGCCAAATGACTCTAGGTAGTATCAGAAGAACCATCTAGCCGAACTCAACCTAAATTGATAACTCACTGAATCAAGAACCATTTGAAGATTATTTCTTTCTAGCCTGGGCTGTTTTGTTGTTCCTAATTGTTAACTGATACCACTTCATTCCTCTTAATACACCAAACATGGCACTCCAATTAAAGCTACTTGAACTGATAAACTTCATGCAGAGTTTTGTAATTACCATAGACCTCTGACTGCATTTCTTTAAATGGATTGATAATAATTTTTGAATATGTAGTTTTTTCCTATAATTTTAGAATTATTTCATAAATGTAATCCATATCTTCATAACTATGGAGTTTAGCTCTTTCCCCTGACAGAGAATGTGAAACTGGTAACATAGTGCTAGAATTCAGTTTTGGCAGACACTGTAGCTACTGCCATTTGTCAATATCACTATACTTCAAGTGTTTTAACTCTCAAAACTCTATGTCATAAAAACAATGACTATACTTCCGAGGAACTGAGACAGAGAGAAGTTTATTAGTTGTAGAAGGTCACATAGTGCAGTCAATAGGTCCAAGGTCTGAGAATAGCCCAAGTAACAGATTCTGAAACTCTTGCTTTTAACCACTTCAGGCTAATGCCCTCTTGTAAAACTACTGCATAGCACAGATCTTACCTAAGGGAAACAATGTATTCTAAAGGACATAGTTTACATTGTCTGGATTCCTAACCACATTTTTGCAGTCTTCCCCCTTCCCTTTGCTATTTTCCTCTGTCATCTCTTTGCATAGTGGGAATTAGCAAGGCTCAGATCTAAGCTCCCAGATTTCCTCAATCAATATTAGATTTCTAGGGGAACTCACACCTATAGTCTTAATTACTACGGATGTCAGTATTTCCCAAATTTATATCTCCTAATTAGGCTTCTTTAAGTTCCATCATCTTGCCAACTAAATCAATCATAAATACATGTGCTTCTGTCAATTTTCATTATACCACTCAAATAAAAGTGATTTTACCCTGGGCTTGACTGCCCTGTTCATCAGCAACACTATTAATTTATAATCCATATGTAAAAAGATACATCCTTTAAAAATACTGACCTAATCATGACATCATAACACCTGCTGAAACCCTTGTAAATATTTAATACATAGACTGCATAAACTATGTGTGTATTTCTGCTACTGTGTATTTCTTCAACTTCAACATTTCCATTTCACCCACGCTGTCTTTTTCCTTGCTTTTCATCCACACTGGACTTTTATTTCCTCAAATAAGTCCCCCACCATTTGGGTGACTTTGGGCATACTCCTGCTTTTGCATGATAGAAATTACCAAAAAGTAAATAAATAACAGTAGGCTAAAATAAAAGTGTACCTAAGTTTTATCTATTTCCTGTAATTCCAGCTGCAAAGAGAATGAGGAAAGTAGCTGAAAAGGGATTAGAATTAGAGGAATGGACTTTTTATCCCCAGCTTATTGTTGCATCTGTTATTAATGTGCACTCCAAAACACAATGGCCCTCCCAAGGAACTCCGACAGTTGAGAGAAGACTAGAATAAGATATATGGCTTCCCATCCTCTGACCTGATATCCCTTAGCTATATAGACATGAAACACAGAATAAAGACCAACAGCCCATAGTCTTAAAACCGATGTTTTGAAGTAATTGTACAAATAACAACTTGTTTTTATGGTAGTAAAAACAAGAGAAATGATACACTAAAGATATATTTGGGAAGAAAAAATTGAATTAAATGAAAAACATATAAAAACTCTTGGCTTAAAAAAAAACAGAAAAAGTAGCAACCACACTGAAATAGTGCAAAATATTAAGAAGTAAGAGGTAATGGGACGCCTGGGTGGCTCAGTTGGTTGAGCGTCCAACTTAGGCTCAGGTCATGAACTCACGGTCTGTGAGTTTGAGGCCCATGTCGGGCTCTGTGCTGACAACTCAGAGCCTGGATCCTGCTTCAGATTCTGTGTCTCCCTAGGTCTCTGACCCTCCCCCGTTCATACTCTGTCTCTCTCTGCCTCAAAAATAAATAAACATTAAATTTTTTTTTTAAAGTAAGAGGTATCATAAACTCTACAAGAGACAGATGACCACATATTTTATGGAGAGAAACAAATAATTTAACAGTAAATATTTATACTCTCTTAATAGCAATGAAGATTAAAAAACTAACAAGTCAGGGGCGCCTGGGTGGCGCAGTCGGTTAGGCGTCCGACTTCAGCCAGGTCACGATCTCCCTGTCCGGGAGTTCGAGCCCCGCGTCAGGCTCTGGGCTGATGGCTCAGAGCCTGGAGCCTGTTTCAGTATCTGTGTCTCCCTCTCTCTGCCCCTCCCCTGTTCATGCTGTGTCTCTCTCTGTCCCAAAAATAAATAAATGTTGGAAAAAAAAAATTAAAAAAAAAACTAACAAGTCTAAGATTGTTCAAGGACTATGAAATGTGACATAGCAGAGAAAGATCCACTTTGAGGAACAAACTGAAGCAAAACTATTATAGAACTTAGAAAAAAAGAAAACCGGGAAGAATAGAAGTGAAACTAATAATGAATCAAGACATGAAGAAAAGTTCTGAAATAGACATGTAGACTACCGAGAGGAAAATCATGTAGATGAGAAGAATTAAAGCACAGTGGGGAATGGTCACAACAAAGGCAATGTCACAGTGACCCATGTAACTCAAGTAAGGAAGAAAAAGATAGATGATCAGCTGATAGAATCAGAACCAAAATAGAGGACAGATGTTGACCTTTCTTTTTTTTTTATTTATATGGGATAATGAGAGAAAGAAATTTCTCAAAAGAAAATAAAAGTTTTAGGAAAAAACTGCACAGAAAATCAGCAATATGGAGATATATTTGGGTGAAGTTACAAAGCTTTAAAATGTTAAGATAAAATAAAAGCTATCAGGGCAAGAAAAAACAGTGACATGGATAATCAAACTGATTGACCTCAGACTTCTCCACAATTACATTTAAAACTAGGAAATAGTGAAGCCATGTGCACACACACAAACACACACACACACACACATATATATTTAGAGGAGTAAAAGGAATACCTCACAAAATTAATAGTTATCCAACTTGTAATTCATAGAAACATATTCTAATGTATTTAGGGTCTCAGATAATACAGGTAGTCCTCATAAGGATTTCTTGGAAGTAGTAAAGATCTTAATAAAGACATAGAACATGCACTGTTGGTTTTACACATAACGTAATGGATGTTTTAGGATTTCAAGAGATGGGGTTTCTGTTTGTAGTGTTTTAAACAGACTACTTGCTTCCACTTCAGGGAAATGCTAAGCAATGTTTAGATGTCACCAGCACTGCTTTTAGTCCTCCACCCCAGGAGAGATTTCTGAGCATTCATGGCAACCATGAATGAGCTAAATCTAATAAATGGGTGGACAAAGAAGAATTTATCTACATTTCGTGGACAAGCTCTCAAGGTAAAGCTGGGAACTTGTTTCAAATTGGGTAAGTATTTTAATTCATTCTTATCATAATTCTTGAGACAGAAATGGCAGGCCCCAGGCATCACATACTTCCATTAACATTTGGAATAGATTTATTAGTGACATCTTATCCCAACCTGCCTATCTCATTTGCAAGATTAAGAGGAACATCCTACTCTTACTGTCCTACTACTCCCACACACACACACACACACACACACACACACATACACAAAAATTTTGCACCAGAATTTTGACAATATTATTATTCTTTCCCTTTTCACACAATTATTTGTATATTTTACTTAATATGTATAATTTCTTAATCCTATATTTTCCTCAAGGGCAAGAAATTAAAAATCATTATTTGAACGGCAAGTTATAAGAGATAGATTCCCATGGCCTCAGAGTGAAAATTGCCCAACTATCTCCAGTAACACTCACAAATTTGAAACTAGACATTTTTTTCTGAGCTCCATTCATAAATATCAAACCACCTACTCAAAATCTTCACCTACATATCACAAAGATACCTCAAATTAAACTAGAGTTATTACCTTCTCCTAAATCTTCCCCGTGTCCGTTGTTCATTTTAAATAAGTAGCACTATCATCTACACAGTTGCTCAAGCTTGAAACTTGTGAGTCATCCATGATTTCTTCTACTCTATGAGCCCCAAATCTCACCAGTCTGCCTACTACAGTCCATCTTTATTGCCACAACCATGGTCAGGTCACCATCCTATTCAATTTATTCGTAATCTTCTAACATCCATTTGATATCAACATCCCTCCTCCTTCAATCCAGTCTCTACAATGTAAAAGAGTAAACTTAAAAAAAACTATATGAGAACAAACTGAGGGTTAATGGAGGGTGGGAGGTAGGAGAGGGTGGGTGATGGGTATTGAGGAGGGCACCTTTTGGGATGAGCACTGGGTGTTGTATGGAAAACAATTTGACAATAAACTTCATATATTGAAAAAAATATATATGATAATGGAATTTCTTTACCAAAAACTAAGCAGTGGCTTCCCATTGTCCCCAGAATAAAAGACAACCTGTTTTAGATAGTGGAAGACACTGCCTTCACAGGCAGTCCAGCTACTATCACAGAAACACTGTTTCTGCATTCTCTGTCAATGCCATCTTCATTCCAATGCTGGGATTTTACAGTCCTTTACATGTTCACTGTTCCAATTTTGCAAATTAGTCAAAGCTATTGTCTATTCAAAATGCTGTTTTATTCTACATCTATTCCATTCATTTTTTGTCTCAGTTCAAACATTTTTCTCTGAGAAGCCTTCACAAATTATATGGGTAGGTATACTTGTTATGAGTTCCCTTGTACTTGAAGCTATTTGATAACCTTTTGAATACTTGATAATATTTTTAAATAACATAAACTAAAAAATGTTTAGTCTTTACCATAGTACCTAACCTATAGCAGCATTTTTCTTTTTTTTTTAATAATGACTGAATTCTTACCTCTAGCATATTAATGGAAACTGATATTTCTGTGATCAGTATTGAATTTGATTGAGAACACTTCAAGTATTCTGAAACGTCGTACCTGATCATTATATAAAGAATTGTGCAATCTCTTAATTTCTAAGTCAAGACTTTACAGATATGTTGGTCTCATAATGTTGTTTACATGATTCATATAATACTAAATTCACATAATATTAAATACTTTGATTATTGTGCAAGTCGTTGGCAGGTCAAACTATGTTCTGTTATTAAATTTTTAAAACAACAGCAATTATTTGTATTTTTGCTAATGTTTACAATAGATAATCTTAAAAGACAGAAATGTGCAAAGGGGGAGATAAGACCTACCTATGTCTTCTCAGAGAGACCCACTCTTAACATTTTGCTTTACACACCAGCCACAGATTTCATTTGTGAATGTGAGTGTATGTTTGTGTATTCATATTATACCCTTGAGTGGAGGTGATATTTCATAACCTTTTAAAAATTGTGGTTGTACTTAATTACTCATTACAATGTAAAGATTTTCATGTTGTGATTCTGTCCTACATAGCTGTTCTCTGGAACAGTAATCGTTTATCTCTGTCAGCCTTCTCTCCCATCTATGTATGTGCCACCACACCCCATGGAAGACTCAGTAGATGTGGACATGAGTCCTCTGAAGCCCCAGAGCTATCTTTTGGTTGTGAACTAAAGGCTGACAAAGATTATCACTTTACAGTGGATAATGAAGGAAGTGAGCACCAATCATCTTTAAGAACGGTCAGTTTGGGGCTGGTGCAAAGGATGGATTATACATTGTTGAAGCAGAGATAAAGAATCATGAAGGCAGTCCAATTAAAGTCACTTTGAAAATATCTGTACAGCCAATAGTTTCCCTTGGGGGCTGTGAAATAATACCACCTGTGGTCTTATGGTTGAAATGTGGTTCAGGGCCCATGCATATTTGTGGACAGCACTTAGTAGCTATGGAGGAAGACGCAGAGTCAGAGATGACTAGGAAGAGAATGTGAAACTCCATAGTATAGCTGGAAAGTCTTCTGTCCCAGGAAGTGGTAGCAAATTTCCACAGAATAAAAGTAAAACTTGCTGCTGATGAAAATGATATGAAGATGATGACAATATGATGAATTTGACGATGACGAAGCTTTCGCCTCCAGTAAAGAAATCTATATGAGATTCCACTCAAAATCTATATGGCTATTCTAGCCAAAAAATGCACAAAATCAAACCAGAAAGGAAAAGACTCAAAATCATCAAGACCAAGATCAAAAGGTCAAGAATTCTTCAAAAACCAGGAAAAGACTACCAAAACACTGACAGGATCTAGTTTCATAGAAGACATTAAAGCAAAAGTGCTAGCAAGTATAGAAAAAGGTGGTTTTCTTCCCAAAGTGGAAGCCAAGTTCATCAATTCTGTGAGTAATTGCTTCTGGATGACTGACCAAGAGGCTATTCAAGATCTCTGGAAGTGGAAGAAGTCTTTTTAAGAAAATAGTTTAAAATGGTTTAAACAGTTTGTTAAAATTTCTGTCTTGTTGCATTTCTGTAACAGTTGATATGCAGAGTGAGAACTTTCCCTACTATGTCTGATAAATGTTGTCCAGGTTCCATTGCCAAGAATGTGTTGTCCGAAATGTCTAGTTAGTTTTTAAAGATGGAGCTCCTCCGCCCTTTTCTTGGTTTTAAGTATGTATGGAATGTTATGATAGAACAAGAGCAGTAGTGGTAGTCAGACAGATGGAATGGTGGGGAGACAAAAATATACAGTGAAATAACGTCAGTAAAAAAAAAAGGCAATGTAAACATTTTCTCCATGTGATTTAATAGTCTCTTATAAAATACAGATATGGCTGCATCGTGTGTTATATGGATAAATTATATTAAATCATTCTGCTATCACTGGATATTTAGCTTATTTATAATTTTTCCACTATTACAAAGATAATCAATATGTGACTGACCATATTTGTATATAAATCTTCTACATCTCTGATTCTGTCCTTAGGATAAAATCCTAAGAATTGAATATGGATCAAAGAGCATAGTTTTATTTCTAAGGCAGTAATTGATTTATAAATGGACTAAATTTCATCTCAATAACTTCAAAGTAATTTTATATAAAGTTCAAGTATATGAAAAGAATTATAAACATAAAGCAATCAAATTCTTGACAAAATTAATGTTGGTAATCTTATGATTTAGGAAAAAATCTTTTTTTAATAATTTTTAATAATTTTTAAATAATTACCATATTATTTTAGAGATAAAATTTTGTTTATAATTTTAATATCTCAAGTGAAAGAGACATAGCCCTTGTGAGTAGATCTGCAATAACACACAAAGATGTGGCATTTAATTTTTTTCTCTATAAAACATTTGTGATTATCACTATCGTCTACAACTTATATTTGCAATATGACACATGATAGCAATGCTTCAGTGAGTTTTGAAATGTTTCCTATATTGCACCAATGATCTAGAGTCTACATTTAATAGGAATCTTTTCTAAATAGGTCTGAATAAAGCATGCAAATGCATGAATGTTCAAAGGAAGCAAAATGATCTCTCTTCCAATTCTTGAAATATATTTGTGGGTTTTTGCTCTAGCAACTGCAAAGTCAGGCATCTGTTACTGTTTGGTGTGGTGTTGAATTTCATGGTTTGTTAATTTTGCAGTTATGTCTACAAAGCTAATAAAGGGAGAATGGGTAAGTCTTTTATACTGCAAAATTTTGACTATCCCCTGGGTAATTTTTCTTCATGAAATTCATTTTATATTTCTCTTTTAAGTGAATGAGACAAGTTTGTTGCTTTTTTAAGTTATCAAAAACTATTATGGGTTACTCAAACTTTAGACCTGTTAAAAATAATAAAACTATGGCTGCACACCATTAATTCTCCAATATTGGTTACAGAGATTCTTTTACTATATAGATGGTAGGATAATATAAAATTTTATATAAAACATATCTCTATACTTCCCCAGTCCATGTGGATACTGTCATAACACCCTTTCTATTATTTTCAAAATAGATAGCATAATGTTGATCCTTGGGTAAAAATAAATTCACTTAATGCTATAAACATTTCAATAAACAATTAATAGACACTAAATGAGCATTTGCTAGTGCCAGGCAGAGGCCCAGCAGTTCCAGGGACTGAGATACAAAGGTAAAGATCTCTGTGTTTAAAAACTGTGGGTCTAATAAAAGGACCTATATATATATTCGAAAGTCCAATGAACACGTAAAGATAATTTTATATAGGTATATAGAGGTGTGGGGAAACAGTGAAAACCTAACAATGTACCTGAAGTAGTCTTACATTAGTCTAATAAAGTCTAAAATTAGATCTTGAATTGGAGCTCCATCAGGAAAAGCAGAAAGTATTACTTCTATTTCAAGTATATGTTGCATACAGAAGATTAGAAACTTAACTCACCCATTATATGGGTTGGACGGAGTATAGATCAAGGAAGCCAGAAGCTATCATTAAAGGACTCCCCTGCAGTGACAAATCAGGTGGTTTCACAAGAGGTCTTCCACAGCAGCTGTTTTAAGTATCAAGAATCTACCGGGAGCTCCCCCCCATTACACAGGAACCAATGATTCTGAAGGAGACCCTGGTAGCCCCAGAAGCTACAATATTTAAGCAAATGCTACACAGGGGCCTGCTGCGAGTTGCTTTGAACATGCCCTAGACCCACAGCTGCATCTAAAGAACACTGGTCTCTCCTTTTCTTCCACCTTACAAATACCCTAATAGTGGCTCATTAGCAGACTCTATCCAGGTATCATACCAAACGGTGTTTAGGGAATTGTAGTTCCTGAAAGCAGATGGTGTTGATACTAAGTTGATAATTGAAATCCACACAGATAATTAACGTGTTTGGATTTGGTATTTGTTAGGATCATATTTTCAATAACATGGCTTTCATTACATTTTCTTAGCCAAGCAATATGAACAATGTAGTATCTTAATAAATGTAAGTTAAATTAATTCCAATGATAGATTTAAGATGAAGCAATAGAGACTATAACTTTAATATATTCAAGGAGACCCAAATAAATTAAACAAAGGTAATTAATTTTGTTATTAATAATTTTATTTGCTCTAAACAACAAAAAATATTTTGTCATGTTCACAAAGTCACTGGGATATGTATGTATAAGTGAGTTTTCTTACAAATATATTTTGGATATATCCCTTTGTCTTCATTTCCACTGTCCCAGTACAGACTGCAATTGCTTGTTGTATAGAATACTGAAATTAGCCACCATCTGGTCTTCTTGCAATTATTTCTTCCTATCACAACCTTACAAATCTGATGGTGTCATATCCAAACATTCCAACTACACTGTTAGGGAGATACACATTTTATTAGGAAAGTTCAGTTCAGCAATTATCGTAAACTTTCCTCTGACATTGTTTTTGGTTATTTGTTTTTAAATGTTTATTTATTTTTGAGAGACAAAGAGACAGAGCATGAGCAGGGGAGGGGCAGAGAGAAAGGGAGACACAGAATTCGAAGTAAGCTCCAGGTTCTGAGCTGTCAGCACAGGGCCCTATGCAGGACTCGAACTCATTGTAAGATCATGACCTGAGCCGAAGTTAGATGTTTAACCAACTGAGCCACCCAGGCACCCAAGACATTGTTTTGTAATTTGCAGTGCTACCTAATGTCTCTGAACTTCTGAATCTATTTCTAAAATAAAGTTACTGCCTCAAAGGGTAGTAGTAAAGATAAAGTGAGATAAGCACTAATTCGCTGCCTGATGTATTTGTTTAATAACTGTTCTTTTTTAAAAAATTGCTTTTGTGTGTTAAAGTATCTGTTTACATAATTGAATGGTGCATACCATAGACTAAAATAACAATATGAAATATTGGTTTTTTTTTCCATTATAATTTTGAAAATTTGTATACATTGAGGTATAATTGACATACAATAAACTGTACATATGCCCCAAGAGACCATTACCAATATCAAAATACTCAACATTTATATCTTCCTCCAAAGATGCAATCTTTCCTATCTCCCAATTATACGACAATGATTGATTTGTTTTCTGGCACTATAGATTAGTTTGCAATTTCTAGAATTTTATGTAAATAGAATCAGCACCACTTGTTAAACATGCTATACCTTCTCCATTGCTATGCATTTGCACTTTTGCCAAAAACCAAATGACCACATTTGTGTGGATTAATTTCTTTTTTTTTTAATAAATTTTATTTATTTATTTATTTATTTATTTATTTATTTAGAGAAAGTGAGCAGGGGAGGGACAGAGAGAGAGGGGGAGAGAGAGTCCCAAGCAGGCTCTGCACTGTCAGCACAGGGCCCAATGCGCAGCCTGAATTCGTGAACTGTGAGATCTTGACCTGAGCCAAAACCCAGACTGAGCCACCCAAAAAGCCCCTGTGTGGATTAATTTCTGGACTCTATTATCCCATCAATATTTTTTATTATACTTTTGTCACTACCACCTTTTATTGATTACAGCATCTAGCACTATAGGTTGTTTGATATTGGTTAGTGTGAATCATTCAGCTATATTTTTCGTTTTCAAGATTGTTTTAGTAGCTCTAGTTCCTATGAGTCCTATTAAATTTTGACATTAGTTTGCAGATACTTAAAAATAAATTCTGAGGTGACTTTTATTGTGATTCCACTGAATTCATAGATCAATTTGGGGACATTTGCTATGTTGAGTCTTCCAAACCAAGTACATAGTATATTGCTCTATTTATTTGGGTCTTTGATTCCTTATTTTTGGTCTACAGTTCCTGCACATATTTTGTAAGATTTGTAACTCAGCATTTCAATGTTTTTACCTCTTATAAATAATATCTTTTTAAATTGTGGTTTCTACATTGTCAATGCTAGAATATAGAAATAAGATTTTAAAATATGTTTTTAAATTGTATTTTATGACCTTCCTAAACTCATTTATTAATTTTGTGAACTTTGTAGATTATTTGGATTTTCTAGATTGCTAATTTATTATCTATAAATAGGGACAATTTTATTTCTTCTTTTCCAATTTGCTTACATTTATTTTTCTTGTCTTAGGGTACTGCTAAAACTTTCAATACAATACAATGTTAAATAAAAGTGATGAGAATGAATATTTGTGCTTTGTTCCTGTCTTAGAGGTAAAACATTCAATCTTTTATCATACAGTGTGATGTTGACTGTGAGTATTTCTTAGACACCCTTTATCAGGACAAAAATATTTTCTTCTATTCCAAGTTTGCTGAGATTTTTTAACATGAATATATGTTGAATGATGCCAATTTTTTTCTAGACCAAATGATATGATTATAATTATATGGATTTTTGAAAAGTCTTAGAACTCATTGATTAACTTTTAAATAAGCTTTTAATTTTAGAATAGTTTGATACTTACAGAAACACTATGAAGATAATACAGAGTTTCTTAGTGCCCACACTGTTTTCCTTTATTAACATCTTACATTGGTTCACTAAATGTGCTACATTTCATTAATCAACATTAATAAATTATTATTTAAGAAAGCCCATCTTTTACAAATTTCCTTAACTTTTATCTAATGTCCTTTTTTCTGTTACAGAATCTTATCTCAATATTACACTCAGTGACCATATCTCCTTATGCTTCATTTGGCTATGACTTTGTGTTGTTCTTGAAGAGTTGACAGCGTTGAAGAGTACTGATCAGATGTTTCCCAGAATGTGCTTCAAACTGGTATTTGTCTTATGGTTCTTCATCATTAAATGGAAGGAAGACCAAAAGATTAAATTCTAGTCTCATCATTCCTATCAGGATACATGCTATCATGACTTTTCAGGTTGAAATAGTTTTGTAAGCTTTCTTCATTGTAAAATTATTCTGTCCCTCACCCTTTTCCATACTGTTGTCTTTGGAGGGAAGTTACTATCCACAATCCATACTTATAGGATGAGAAGTTACATTACACATGCTTGAGCAAGGAATATTTACATAAATTATTTGGAATTTTTCTGCACAAAAGATTCTCATGCTTTGACCTTTATTTATTTAATCATTGTATACCAATATAAATATGATGTTCATTTTATAGTAATGTCTAATGCAATGTAGTATAATACAATACCATATTATCGATCTTCTTGCTCAAATTATTCCAGATTTGGTCACTGGTACCTCTTTCACTTGGCCTCTGTGTCCTTTTTGCACAATCTGGTCATTATGTTTTATTTTATTTTGTTTTGCTTTTGTGAGGGATGGGAGCACTTTTTTATTTTCTGGAATTATGCAAGATACTCCAAACTCATCTTGTTTATTCCATATCACAGCCCTAGATAAAAGCCATTTATTCTAAAAGCTTTGGATCATTTTATTGAAGACTGATTTTCTAATTTCAATTTTTGAATGTTGCACAAAACTTGCATTTCTTTTATGAGTCCTTCTTAAATATGAGGTTTTATTATATATTGCTAGATTTGATGGACTACTTTTCTTCTTGATAATTGTTGATCTGTAATTGTGATGAATATGAGTCTATGGTTTTATTTTCTTATGCTTTCTTTATCTGAATCTGGTATCAGGACAAGACTAGTTTCACAAAATGAGTTAAGAAGTATTCCCATCTTTGTATTTTCTGGTGAATCTTGTATAAAACAGGTGTTATATTTACATTTAAGTGCTTTGTGGAATTCACCAGTGAAAAATCTGGAGCTAGAATTTTTTGGAGGGGAAGGATTTTAATATATATATATATATATATATATATATATATATATATAATATGTATTATATATATATAAAATATATATACATATATACACATATATACATATATATAGACACACATATATATATATACATATATATAGACGCATAATATATATGGTGTCTTTCAAGAAAGGATTTTAATATATATATATTATATATATACATATATACATATATATAGACACATATATATACATATATACATATATAGAGACATATATATATATACACACACACATATATAGACACATAATATATATGTTGTCTTTCAAGAAATTTGCTCATTTCACTTAAGATTGAATTTATGGGCATATAATTCCCTTATTACCCTTAATGTCTAAGGATTCAGGAGTGATGGCTACTTTTCCATTCCTAATATTGGTAATTTGTGTCTTTTTTTCTTATTTAAACTGGTTAGAGGTTCACCAACAAATCCATTAATTCTTTAAAAGAATGAGCATATTATCTCTCATTTCTTCCTTCTATACCTCTCAAGGACAAATATAGAAAAATCCTAAACAGAAATCACATTTGCTGAAATTCAGTACCAATTATTACATGCCCTTTTTGTTTGTTTGTTTGTTTTTTAAATGTTAAATTGTCCACAAATTTTAAGTATAAATTGCATTGGTCATGTTGAATTATCTTATTTTACATGTCAATTTTTTTCACAAATAATACTTGATATATAATTTTATTCATTTAGGATTTTTCTGTCTTGGCCTATAAGATATACAGATCTTTAATTTTCCTTATGATGGATTTTTCAGATTTTGATTTCAAAGTATGTTGATACATGAAATAGCTGGAAAGTATTACCTCAATATTCTGAGGAGTACCTAAAACCTGGGGAGGTTTTAGCTAATATTGGTAGTACTTTCTTAAATGTTTAGAATAATTTAGTGAGTAGCCATACTTCTATCAGAAAAACTAGATTTTAAACCAAAGACTGTTACAACAGATGAAGGAGGGCATTATATCATAATAAAGAGTTTTATCCAAAATAGTAGGGGGCTTTAACACCCTACTTACAACAATGGACAGATCATCTAAGCAGAAAATCAATAATGAAATGATGGCTTTGAATGGTACACTGGATCAGATGGGCTTAACAGATATATTCAGAACATTTCCTCTTAAAGCAGTACATCCTAAAGAATACACTTTTTTTTGAGGTACATATTCCCCAGAGTAGATCACATACTAGGTCACAAATCAGGTCTCAACAAGTACAAAAAGACTAAGATCATACCATGCATATTTTCAGACTACAGTGCTATGAAATTTGAAGTCAACCACAAAAAAAAAAAAAAAGGAAAGCCCCAAATACATCAAGGTTAAAGACATCCCACTAAAGAATGAATGGGTTAACCAGGAAATTAAAGCATAAATTAAAAAATACATGGAAGCAAATAAAAATGAAAACATGGCAGTCCAAAACTTTGGGTTGCAGTGAAAGCTGTCATAGAGGGAAGTATAAAGCAATACAAAATAACCCAAGTAGCAAGAAAAATCTCAAGTACACAACCTAACCTTACACCTAAAGGAGAAAAGAAACAGAAAATAAAGCCTAAAACCAGCAGAAGAAGGGAAATGATAAAGATTAGAAAAGAAATGAATGATATAAAAACAAACAAAAATCCCAGGAGAACAGATTAGTGAAACTAAGATCCAGTTCTTTTTTTTAATGTTTATTTATTTATTTTGAGAGAGAGCACATGCATGCAAGCAAGCAGGGGAGGGGTGCAAACAGAGAGAGAGACAGAAAGAGAGACAGAGAAGGAGAGAGAGAGAATTCCAAGCAGAATCCATGTTGTCAGTGCAGAGCTAGACATGGGGCTTGATCTCATGAACTCTGAGATCATGACCAGAAACGAAATCAGGAGTGAGATGCTTAACAGACTGAGCCACCCCAGGCTCCCCTGGGAACTGCTTTTCTGAAAGAATTAATAACATTGATAAACCTGTACCCAGACTTATCAAAAAGAAAAGACAAAGGACCCAAACAAACAAAATCTCAACTGAGAGGAGAGATCACAACCAGTCCCACAGAAATACAAAAAATTATAAGAATATTATAAAAAATTATATGCCAACAAGTTGGCAATTGGGAAGAAATGGATAAATTCTTAGAAAAGTGTAACCTGCCAAAATTGGCACAGGAAGAAATAGAACATTTGAACAGACCCATAACCAGCAAAGAAATTGAATCAGTAATCAAAAATCTCCCAAGTAACAAAAATCCAGGGCCAGGTGGATTCCCAGGGGAATTCTACCAGACATTTATTTATTTTTTTAAAACTATTTGTATTTATTTTTTAACGTTTATTTATTTTCGAGACAGAGAGAGACAGAGCATGAACAGGGGGAGGTCCAGAGAGAGAGGGAGACACAGAATATGAAGCAGGCTATAGGCTCTGAGCTGTCAGCACAGAGCCTGATGTGGGGCTCGAACTCACAGAGTGCGGGATCATGACCTGAGCTGAAGTCAGACGCTTAAGTGACTGAGCCACCCAGGCACCCCTCTACCAAACATTTAAAGAAGAGTTTATACCTATTCTTTTCAAACTGCTCTAAAAAATAGAAATGGAAAGAAAATTTCCAAACTCCTTCTATGAGGCCAGCATTACCTTGAGTACCAAACCAGACAAAAACCACACTAAAAAGGAGAATTATAGGATAATTCTGATAAATATGGATGCGAAGATTCTCAGTAAGATACTAGCAAATCAAATCCAACAGTATATTAAAAGAATTATTCACCATGATCAAGTGGGATTTATTCCTGGCAGCAAGGATGGTTCGATATTCACAAATCAATCAACCTGACACACCACATTAATAAAAGAAAGGATAAGTACCATCTGATATTCTCAATAGATGCAGAAAAGGCATTTGACAAAGTACAACACCCATTCTTGATAAAAACCCTCAACAAAGCAGAGATAGAAGAAACATACCTCAAATCATAAAGTCCACGTATGAAAGACACACAGGTGATATCATCCTCAATGGGGAAGAACTGAGAGCTTTTTCTCTATGGTCAGGAACAAGACAGGGATGTCCACTCTCACCATTGTTATTTAACATAGTACAGGAAGTCCTAGCGTCAGCTATCAGACAACACAAAGAAATAAAAGGCATCCAAAATGGCAAAGAAGTCAAACTTTCACTATTTGTAGATGACATGATGCTCTATGTAGACACTCAAAATAGTCCCCCCAAAGTTTGATAGAACTGATACATCAATTCAGTAAAGTTGTGGGATATAGAATTATCATGCATAATCTGTTGCACTTCTAAACACCAATAATGAAGTAGCAGAAAGAGAAATCAAGGAGTCTACCCCATTTACAACTGCACCGAAAACTGTAAGATAGCTAGGAAATAAACCTAATCAAAGGCGGCGGGGGAGGGGAGGGGGGGTAAAAGACCTGTACTCTGAAGCTAACTAACTAACCAACTAACTAACTATAGAACACTTATGAAAGAAATTAAAGATGACAAAAAGAAACGGAAAAACATTCTATGCTGATGGATTGGAAGAACAAATATTATTAAAATGTTGATACTACCCAAAGCAATATACACATTTAATACAATCCCTTTAAAAGCACCACCAGCATTTTTCATAGAACTAGAACAAACAATCCTAAAATTCGTATGGAACCACAAAAGACCTCAAATAGTCAAAGCAATCTTGAAAAAGAAAGCAAAGCTGAAGGCATAACAATTCTGGACTTCAAGCTAGATTACAAAGCTGTAATCATCTAGACAGTATGGTCTTAGCACAAAAGCAGACACATAGATCAATGGAAAAGGATACAAAACCCAGAAATGAACCCACAACTCTATGGTCAACTAAACTTCGACAAAGAGGAAAGAATAGCCAATGGGAAAAAAGTCTTTCAACAAATGGTGTTGGGAAAACTGGACAGCAACAGGTAGATGAATGAAACTGGACCATTTTTTACATCATACACAAAAATAAATTCAAAATTGATTAAAGACCTAAATGTAAGACAAGAAACCATCAATCCTAAAGGAGAACACAGGCAGCAATTTCTTTTACCTTAGTCATAGCAATGTCTTACTAGACATGTCTCTGGAGGCAAGGGAAATAAAAACAAAAATGAACTATTGGGACTTCAAGATAAAAAGCTTCTGCATAGCAAAGTAATCAATCAACAAAACTAAAAGGGAGCTTATAGAATGGGAGAAGATAGTCGCAAATGAGATATCTTATAGTTAGTACCAAAATCTGTAAAGAATTTATCAAACTCAACACGTAATAAACAAATAATCCAGTTAGGAAATGGGCAGAAGACATGAATTGACATTTTTCCAAAGAAGACATCAAGATGGCTAACAGACACATGGAAAGATGTTAAACATCACTCATAATTAGGGAAATATAAATGAAAACCACAATGAGATATCACCTCACATCTGTCTGTCAGAATGGCTAAAATTAACACCAGAAACAACAGTTATTGGTGAAGGTGCAGAGAAAGGGGTACCTTCTTATTCTGTTGGAAGGGGTAACTTCTTAGTCTGAAAAACAGTATGGAGTTTCCTCAAATAGTTAAAAATAGAACCACCCTCTGGTCAAGCAATGACACTACTATTTACCCAAAGGATACAAAGATTCTGATCCAAAGGGGCATTTGCTCTCCAGTGTTTATAGCAGCATTATCAACAATAGCCAAATTATGGAAAGAGCCCAAATGTCCGTTGACTGCTGAATGGATAAAAAACATGTGGTATATATAAATGGATAAAGAAGATGTGGTGTGTGTGTGTGTGTGTGTGTGTGTGTGTGTGTGATGGAATATTGCTCAGATATAAAAATAATGATATCTTGCTATTTGCAATGATGTGAATGGAGCTAGAATGTATATACAAGTGAAATAAGTCTGTTGAAGAAAGACAAATACCATATAATTTCACTCATATGTGGAATTAAGAAACAAAACAGGTGGACATACAAGAAGGAAGGAAAAAAAAGAGATGAAGGCAAACCATAAGAGACTATTAACTATAGAAAACAAAGTGAGGATTGCTGGAGGGGAATTGGCTGGGGGATGGGCTAAATGGGCAAGGGGTATTAAGGAGGGCACTTGTAATGAGCACTGGGTGTTATATGTAAGAATGAATCACTAAATTCTACTCCTGAAACCAATATTACACTATATGTTAACTAACCAGAACTAAAATAAAAACTTGAAAATAGATAATTTCATCAGGGATTTTATGTTAAAAATTTAATAATGTGTTCAATTACCTTGACAGATAGTAGAATATGTAGATTTTCATTTTCTTTCTGTCAGTTTTGGAACATTATAGTTTGGAGAAACTTTCTATTTTAATGTCATTGACAAATTTGATGCCAAAATCAAGTTCGTAATATTATTAACTTTTTAATGTCTATAGATTGTGTGGTGACTGTCTTTTATATTCTTGAATATGAAAATTGTTTCATTATTGCTTTCATTCTAGAGTAATATATTTAGGCAATTTTATTAATCTTTTTAAGGAAGTAACTATTTGATTTTATGTATAGAAATATTTTTGTTTCACTGATTCTGTTTATATTTTATATTTCCCTTATACTAACCATATTTTATTTATTATATTTCTTCCTATAGTGTTTTATTTTCAACCAAAATCAAATTCTAGCCTCTTTTTATTTTTACTTACACACACACACACACACACACACACACACACACACATATATATGTGTGTGTGTGCGTGTATAAGTATACATGCATATATATATGGCTGTACTTTTAACTAATAAACAGGATATAAAAAGACTCAGAGAGGTGGCAACTTTGGTACAAGCAAACATTTCTACTAGTAATTAAATAAACTGATAATATGTTCAAATTCATTAAAATCAAACACAATTGGAGAGGAGGCATTGCTATTTATTAAAAACAAAGGAGGATAAAGTTATCACATTTCTTGAAAAGACTTGTCTCTATTTTCCTTTATGATTTTATATTGTCTTTATTTTTCAAGATTAATAATGCTTGACCTCCATGTTATGGACTCAGAGAATATGTTTAAGAAACTATATGGTAAATTTTATCATTTTAGGAAGCTCATATGTCTAAAGCATTCCACTGTACTATGATATATTAAAACTCTCTGGTGATATATAAAAAGAATTATGCCATCTGTGATTTAACTTTTCTCTATACTAATGCTAAAATCTAAAAGTAGTAACCTTTTAGACTTTTTTTAAAAGATAAGCTCCAGATGTTGCAGTAGGTTATGACCATCAGCGATTTGAGATTTTCACTATAATTAACACCTGTGATTCTTCTCTCTTGATGTACTTTATATACTCCAGAACACTCCCACAGGAAGCATCACTGATGGTCACTAGATTGATTTACAGAGGACAAAAGTACAATGAGCAGAGGAGGAAATAATACTTGTAAGAAAACAGTGACTATAAAAAAGGCACATGAAAAGACAATGTTGAGAAAAATATTTCTGTGAACAAACTTTAGATACAGAATTATGAAGAATGTATCTTTACAATAACAGTGTTTTAAATTCTAGATTGTCAACATGAATATCCTTCTAATATTCCATTATATTTTATGAGTTTCCCAGTCCACTTTATTTGTGCCTTCTCATTCTACTAACTTTTAGTAATTGGTAGGAAGGATGTCAGACTTAGGGGTGCCTGGGTGGCTCAGTAGGTTAAGTGTCTGACTCTTGGTTTTCTGCTCAGGTCATATCTCATCCTTTGTGGTTTCAAACCTCCAATCAGGCTCTGTGCTGACAGTGAGGAGCCTGCTTGGGATTCTCTCTCTCCCTCTCTCTCTACTCCTCTCCTGCTCACACTGTCTCTGTCTCTCTCAAAATAAACAAATAACTAAAAAATTTTTAAAAAGAAGGAATGCCAGCCTTAGAGAAAAATTTTTGCTGAGCGAATATTCATTCATATATAGTCTATTTACATAGGCTCTGAGAATCAATATTTTTACTACAGCTTTATGCTATTTTAATAATTTTCTTACTAATTAGATTTATCTCATTAATAATTCCAAAAATGGTACCTATGGATCACAGTATGATATACCTATAGCCCCTTCTCCCTCCCAATTTTACATTTTGTAGCACTTTACCTGTCAGGACAGTAGTGATATCTATTCTTTCATCAGAAAAAGTGTGTGTTGGGGAGGGATGTGTGTATGCATATACAACATGTATAAAGATTTATGTACTTAATTCTCATTAATGCCTACTTCTCCAGTGGGTGTCCTCTTCAAGTTGGACTCCTATTCTTTATATTCAACACACTTCAAACATACTTTTGTTTTCTGACATGACAAAATTGTGAGATTCATATTGCTTTTCTGTCCTTGTTTGTGGTGTTATGCCAATACTTCACCAAAGCTCAGATTTCTATCAGGATATAAAAGTGAGTTGGTCAGAGTCTGGATGCTGTGCATATATTGATAAAATAACTAGAGGAATTTCCAGCAACTGTTTCATTGTGTCACTGATGGAGTGGTCTCACAAATTCTTAGTCATTAGATCATGTTGATGGTCTCAATTGACTTTAATGTCTACACACACACACACACACACACTCACACACTATAAAATTTGGTATTTTGCATTATATACTATTGTAAAAATGTAATTAAGTTACAACATAAAGGACTCAAACTACTTGATTTAGAGATATATTACAAAGCTTATATAATCAAGACAGTCTGGTATTGGCAAAAGAGTAGACACATATATCAACGAATGAGAGTAGGGAATCCAAAAGTAGACCTCTGCACACAATTGATTTTATACACTGTGCCAAAGTTATTAAATGAAGAAAAGGCAATCTCAACAAATGGAAATGGGACTGGAACAACTGGGCATCAATATACAGAAAAATATCTTAACTAAAATTTAACTCAAAATGAAAAATAGATATGAATCTAAAACATAAAGCTGTAATAATCCTAAAGGAAAACATACACAAATGTTTTTTAGTTAGGAAGTAACAACTGTGGTTATCTTTTTAAAAATTTTTTTAACATTTATTTATTTTTGAGAGACAGAGAGAGACAGAGCATGAGCAGGGGAGGGGCAGAGAGAGAGGGAAACACAGAACCTGAAGCATGCTCCAGGCTCCAAGCTATCAGCACAGAGCCTGATGTGGGGCTCGAACTCACAAACCGCAAGATCATTACCTGAGCCGAAGTCGGATGCTTAACTGACTGAGCCGCCCAGGGGCCCCACAACTATGGTTATCTTAACTGATTCATAAACAATCTTGAAAATAGAAAACTTTATTTTTACTTTGATAAAAGATGTCTATAACCCCCCCCAGCAGAGTACTTAATAATAAAACATTGAAAGTATTACCATTATGGTCAAGAATAAACGAGTGTTCCAACTATTATCATTTCTATTCAGCTTTGTACTGGTTAGGGAGCTATAAAGAATATGTAAAAATTAGGAATATTAGCAATGTGGGTAAAAAAGTAATGCTGGGGAGTTCCCTATTAGTCCCAAACAATTCTACAGAACAGCAATGCCATACAGAATCAGTCTTTATTCATGATTGAGTGAGACAAAAAAGTGATCACTCTGTAGTAATGTTTATGAAGATAAAATCAGAGGACTAGCTCTATCATATAGATTGATACATTAGAAATGTATAGTATAAAAAAAGAAATGCCATTTATAATACAAACAGAACAATTAAATAAAATATCAAGCCCAGAAGAAAATCACTTACATATGGACACGTGTTACATGACAGATGGAGTGGCAGATCAATCAGGAAACATGAACTTTCAAATAAGTGATGGAACAATGGCTACCCATGTGGAAAAATAAAATATACAGCCCTACCTCTCATCATTCAAAATAAATACATTCCATAAATAACATGACTATTAAAAAATAAAAGCTTAGAATACAGGACAATATATTGGTGCGTGAAATAATTTTTTTTATATAAAATCCAAAAGTGTACACAATAGGGGTGCTTGGGTGGCTCAGTCAGTTAAGCATCCAACTCTTGGTTTCAGCTCAGGTCATGATCTTGTGGTTTGTGAGTTTGAGCCTCATGTTGGGCTCCGCGCTGACAGTGTGGATCTTGCTTAGGATTATCTGTCTCCCTCTCTCTCTGCCCCTCCCCTGCTCTCTCTCTAACTCTTTCTCTCTCAAAATAAATAGACATTTTAAAAAAGTGTAAGCAATAATAGAAAGTACTGATGATTTTGACAATATTAATTATGAAATTCTGTTCATCAAAATACAAGTTGAAACAGTAAAAAAATTTTGTGATACAAATTACCAAAAAATGATGAATGTCTGTAGTCTACGCAAATATGAAAGACATGAGTCAAGAAAGCTATGATGTAATAGAAAGTGAACCAATGAAACACACAGACTTTTTAAAAAAGATAAGCAAACTACCAATAAGTATTTGAGAAGGGAAATTCAAAATGAAGTCACAATATAACAAAATTTTACAAGCAAGTGACAGGCAAAAGCCAGATAGTTCTAAATGATGATAAGAATGATCACAAGTGATCTCTTGCCCTGCTGGCCTAAGTGTAAATTGATATATTCATTTTACAAAATAATTAGTCATTCCCTAGTATAGTTAAATATTTGCATTCCCTAAAAGCTGTAGTGACACATGGATATAAGAAGAAATGTACAAACGGATTTATATCACTATGGTGTCAAATGGCAAAAACTGGAAATGATAAACACCAATAATAGACTGGAAGAATAATTTGGAGTATCTATAGGAGAGAGTAGCTACAGTAGTAAAAATAAATGTAGACTACTACAGTAGTCTACAGTAGTCAAAATAAATGTAAGTCAAAAATATGTGAATTAGATTTCATTTATATGAACTTCAGAAAGAGATAAAATAAACAATATACTTGGGGAAAAATGCATACAATGATGATAAATGCTATAAAGGAAAGCAGGGGAATAATTCATAGAAAATTCAAGATAGTCATTATTTGAGGGAGGAAAAAGGCTATTATGATGGGGAGGAGGCCTCAGGGTCTTCTGAGGTATGGTAAATTCTTGTTCGTAGGCCTGAGTATAAGCAGTAAGAGTCCAAGATATTATTATTCCTTAAATTGCACAAAGTTTTTATATTTCTTGTGTGTATGCTATGTTTTATTTCAGATTCTCAAGAGAGTATTAAGCAAAATACTGGTAGATGCAGAGATCTGGAACTAATTTTATATATTTGGTATAAATATCTTGGGCATAGGTTATGCGAAACTACATTTTGGAGATTGCTTCTTGGAGCTAGGGTAGTTATTAAAATAACTATGTAATATGACAAATCTTTCAATTATGCAGTTTTAGGACAACCAGATATTGACATGAATGTTACATTATAAGTCAGTGACATAAAAATCACTAATTTCTTGCCAGTTTTTTGCTGGAAAAATCAGCAGCAAGAATAGAAAAGCTGAAGAAAGACATGTTTTTAGGGGAAGCTTAAAGACTCTAATAAAAGATGATTTGACAGATTATGGCAAATATGATAAAATATGTAGGAGGCTTTGAAAACATCATGTAATATTGCATCATCTCTCCATACTTTTTTCTTATTGCTCACATTCCTTTCTTATTGCTCACATTCCTTATTGCTCATATTTCTTTCCTTTCAATTGGGCCAAATATTAGCATGATAAATTCGTAATCTTTTTTCCTAGTAATTTAATGAGGAGACTTGGACCCTGCTATCAAGGGATTAAATATTTGTAAACTGAATTACTCTCAATCATTGTAAGATACTATTAACAATTCTTGGTTTTCATTGAAAGACACTATGTGTGATAGAATATGTTTGATTATGTGATAATTCATAATATTCATTTTATATTTATACATTATTATTCTCAGACATTTATAATATATACCCAAAATGTTTTACATAGACAGAGAAAGTTTGTCATATTTGTTTTCACAAGGTCTCCAAAATTTTTACATGCTATAATGTAGCATTCTTTAGTAATAGTAGTGTCACCCTGAGATAAAACAATATATTTACTTACACAACATTAACCCCCCCCCCACACACACACACACATATGGGAAGCTTGGGAGGCTTAGTGAAGCATCAGACTCTTGATTTTGGCTCAGGTCATGATTCCAGGGTCATAGGATCAAGCCCCACATTGGGCTCCATGCTGAGTGGGGAGCCTGCATAAAATTTTCTCTTTCTCAAAAGGAATGCTTTTGCACTGCTGGTGGGAATGCAAACTGATGCAGCCACTCTGGAAAATAGTATGGAGGTTCCTAAAAAAATTAAAAATAAAACTATGCTCTATGATCCAGCAATTGCCCTACTGGGTATTTATCCAAAGGATACAGGAATGTTGATTTGAAGGGGCACATGCATCCTAATGTTTATAGCACCACTACCGACAGTAGGCAAAGTATGGAAAGAGCCCCAATGTCCACTGACTGATGAATGGATAAAGAAGTGGTATATATATATATGTATGGTATATACATATATATGTATATGGTGGTATACATATATACATATATGGGGTATACATATATACATATATGTATATGTATATGTGTGTATATGTGTATATACATATACACATAAACACACAATGGAATATTACTCAGTGATCAAAAAGAATGAAATCTTGCCATTTGCAACAACATGGATGGAACTAGAGTGTATTATGCTAAGGAAAATAAGTCAGCCAGAAAAAAGACAAATATCATATGATTTCACTCATAAGTGGAATTTAAGAAACAGAACAGATGAACATAAGAGAAGGGAAGCAACAATAAGATAAAAACAGAGAGGGAGACAAACCAAAAGAGACTCTTAAATACAAAGAACAAACTGAGGGTTACTAGTGGGGTCTTGGGTCAGGGGATGGGCTAAATGGACAATGGGCTTTAAAGAGGGTACTTTGGGATGAGCACTGGGTGTTATATGTAAGTGATGAATCACTGAAATTCTACTTCTGAAATCACTATTATGCTATATGTTAACTAACTTGGATTTAAAGTCAAATAAAATTAATTATTAATTAAAAAAATTCTCTCCCTCCTCTCTCAGTTTCTCTCTCTCCACTCACACACTTTCTCTCTCTTTCAAAAAGAAGACTCCCCACATACAGACACAAACACAAGTCTATTTACCAAATGTAAAATTATGTAATTGAGATATTCAGGTAAAGAAATTCCAGAGGTTAAAAAATAATAATTTTCTTGGTTAAAAATGTGTTGCATTATTTTCCTTTTAATTTAACTTAAAAATAAAATTACTCATTGAGGTTATTATTTTTAAATAAGGGAGGAAGTTGTTTAGTCTCCTACCCTTTACTACTTGAGCTGCTATGCAAGATTCTAAAGAGGTATAAAAGTATTTACCTAACTACTAAGAGATAGCAGTTAGATGGCAGATAGAATGTGTTTAACATTTCCTGCTCGTTATCTGTGGTTGATTTCCCACTCTGCAGATCAATGAATTCTGCTTTTAAAATGAAAAAAAAAATTCTCACAGGCAAATTATTCTTGAAACACAAAACCAACCATAATAATGATAATACTTATAATAGCAGCAGCAACAAATCAGCTCAAAAATAAAAAAAAAACAAATGTGTGAAATGCAAAAAGAAATTACCACCAAAGGGAAAAATTATGATAGAATGAGAAAATAAATTAGTGATTAAGCATATTTAATTGATAAGAAAATTTTGGTATAATTAAAGTCCATTTTTACTCCAGTTAAATTAATCCTCTAATTATAATCATATTAGTGTGTATGAAGTTTTACTGAACAAGTCATAGCCCCATCTTATCCCAGAGAGGAAAGTGAGAAATTGTAAATGCACACAAACAGCTGAGAAGAACTTGCAGAAGATTCTGAGCAGGAAACCCATGAGCCAAACACATGCACAATTCATGGATTCATGGAGAGAAAACATAATTTTAACAATGATATTTTTCTTTTTCCAGTTAAGCAGTGTTCATCATTCATTTGTAGGTAACTTCCTTAAATTAACACTTATGTTTTTAAATTTGCCATCTCTGAATACTGGATTTTGTGAACAAATTTAGATTTTTTCAAAGTTAGGGTTTATCTAAGAGAAACATATTTTGCCTTTAAGGCAAAAAAAAATTAAATTCACAGTCTTAAGCAGATTCTTTCAGAATCAAGGAAAATATATTTCTGGCGACTAGTCCACGTACCACATGAGAGCATTTTTTAAAATACTCCTCTGTGTTCTTCTCTTTGTCAGTTAACTATATCAAAAAGGTCAGTGAAACATTCCCTTCTCTAATACACTTTCCACTTTTTTGCCCTTGATCTTTTGATCCAAGATTGGCAGATGTGAGACCCTGAGGCAAAGTCATTGACTTGGAGAATCCAACAGAGCTTAAGACTCGTATATTTTATTTTTGGAATGTTAAACTTCCCAACTGGGGCATTTGGTTTGGTGACTGACCTGTGACACAGATTTCACCCTGGCATAACAGGAAGGGGATTTTCTCCTCAATATCCACCAGGGAATCCCAATTCTTCCTCTATCTTGTCCTCTCTCCTGGTTTGCTTTCTTTGCTTACTCTCAGCACTGGTTACCTTCTATAGCCCCTTTCTAGCAGTCATTAGTACCATCTTTTTTTTTCCCAGTGTCTTGGACAGCATCTATCTGTTATAGTATTTTCCTAGTTCATTTTCAGTAATAATTTCTCACATAGCTGTGATTGGGTCTCAATGGGATGTCTGGCCCCACCCCAGGAAGAGTATGTTCTTTGCCTAAATAGAGTAAACCCTTGGTTTGCTGGTATAATTCATTCAGGAAACATGCTTGTAATCCAAAGCTTTTGTACATCAAAATGAATTTCAAGAACCATTGGCTTAGTTGTGATCATGTGATGCTAGGCATCACGTCCTACTTGTAATGCAAGACATCACTTGTTTACCAAGTTAAAATGTATTAGAAATATTTTTTCATTCTTGCAGAACACTCACAGAGCAAGTTACTTACAATCCAAAGTTTTACTGTATACACAAACTAGTTACCCTTTCACAAAACTCCCACACAACTTCATTCCCAGTCTCCCTAATTGCCTATTACATATTTTTTTCAGTGGAGGAAGTAGATTCTTTATTTTTTCTAGCCCTCTCCTGTTTATATTGTTTAGTGCCTTCTTGTCTTTCCCAGTATATTTTAATTCTTCAAATAAACAGGCCACAAACAAGGCTAATCCTCTTAAAACCCTAAGGTCACTAACCTTTGTTCTCTGGGTCCCAATTTCCTGACAGTTCCTCTTGGAAAAATTTCTGTCAGTCATGGCTAGGATTTCTTCTCAGTTATTCCTGACAAAGTATTAAATACAGAATGCATTTTCAAGAAATTCAAATATGTACTAATGATTTGCTTCAGGAATAATACTATCTGAAGTGATAAAGATAGTTGCTCACAGCTCCAGAAAAAAAAACAAACAAAAAGTATAGCATATGCTTTTCAAGGTTCAAGAGTTTCTCTCATGTCCCTACTCAAACAAAACATTAGAGGCTTTGAAGAACATTCCTGGGTTAATTTCAGCAAGTGCCAACTACACACCATTCCCGCCCAGCGCAGCCAATCATGGCAACATAAGCTTGGATCACAGCATGTGCCTCTGAAGATCAGACTAAGAAGCCTGAGAAATTTCAAATATTGCCAAGTTCCAAACTTTCTTTATTTCAACCTATGTTTGGCCAACTCACTCCAAAGTTTAAAGGACTTTAAGATTCTGTAGCTACCAAATATCAAATTCAGAAAGTCTTACTTAAATACACTTCTTGAATTCTACCTACATGACAGAGACCATCCCATGTAGGAGATAACCCATCAGGGAGCTTAGCCAAAGTACTGAAAACTTGCTCTAAGAGCCATATTCCATTTCATCGCCTGTTCTCTCACTATGATGGGTGTCTAAATGACTATCACAAACCCATATGCCTGCTTGCAGTATTTTATTATTAGAGGACAATGGCAAGACTTGGGACAGTGACAGGACTGGCTGAGGTTTAGACCATGATGCAATTATGAAAAGTTAAGAGCTGTCTGCTTGGCCAGATTTTTCAAGCCTTATGTAAAATGTTTTCAAACAATTATGAATAATTGTTAAAATTTGAGTATGTTCAGTTTCAGATGGGTAATGTTGGCATAGCAACTTTATGATTCATGCTTATGTTATTGTTTTGTTTTACCCCAAGCCAGAGATGATCCTTGCTTATTGCTTCTTAGACATTTATATAGAAAATATTTATTGAGCTCATTCTAAGTGTAAGGCACCATAGGTGACATTAATTTGCATTAGATGTGGACTCCCTATAAAAGGAGCATGCAGTCTAAGAAAGATCAGATTGGCACATTCTTATAATAGAAGGTAAAATAATAAAGAGTTGCAAGCATAGTACTGTGGATTTCAAGTCAGAAAACAATTCCTTCTAGTGTCACTAATAATAAAATCTCACTTCTTAGTTTTCTTGATAGAAATCACTAATCTGTCCATAAGCTGTCTAAATTACAATACTCAGTATAATTTTGCGATTCAGAATTTCAAAAAAATTTTATCAATTTTAATATAAATGGTATCAATTTCATATGAATTTTATCTTGACTATTTCTCCTGTCCTTTAAAATAATGACATCCATGGAGGTGCCTGGGTGGCTCAGTCGGTTAAGTATTCAACTTTAGCTCAGGTCATGATCTCATGGTTGTGAGTTAAAGCACTGCATCAGGGTCTGAGCTAATAGCCTGGAGCTTGTTTCAGATTCTGTGTCTCCCTTTTTCTCTGCCCCTTCCCTGCTCATACTATGTCTCTCTCTCTCTCTCAAAAATAAATAAATATTACAAAAATTAAAAAAAAAAGTAATGACATCCAACTATTTCTAAATAAGAATGTACGAACCGAGCAACCTTAAGAGTTCATTATAAGAATGTATTTGTTTATGTGTATCTAGTATAGTTTTGTTCATTGCGTTTGTTTTTTTTATCTGTTTCTTTTTTGAGGAGAGTGTAAGAGAATCAATATAGTCCACTGGCAAAAATGTGAAACTGAATATAACAAAGGCAAAGATTTAAAAAAAAAAAAGATACTGCCATCATTGCATGATCTGTAAGTTAAACATCTCCCTAGAATTTATCTCAAGTTTTTCTCCTTTTAAAAACTTCAAAAAATCTTTGTATGTTTCTTAAAAATCATTGTTCCCTTTGCAGCTACTAAATGAGATGGCTGCAGACAGGTGCTATTATCCTTACTGTAGGAAACACAGTGTGGAATATTATCCTAAACTCCTTTTTCCTACTGGGTGAAAAATTACTCAGATAACGTGCATCTGTATACAGCATTTTTATCTTTTATCTAGAGTTCATAATGCTCCTTTACCTAGGTGAGGAAGGGGACAAATGCCAACCAAACATATATGAGTTTCAAAAAAGCTATCACACTTGTACTTCATAAAGAAAATCTAGACAATCGTCAAGGTCAAAGAAATGAATGCACTGAGAGAAATTTCTCCATGGCAGGAGATAATTTCTAGGCATGGCATGCTAAGGCTGTAGAAAAGAGATGATGGCTGGAAAGCATATAGATATTTTCCTTGGTGTCAAAGATATCCTCAGGCCTTTAAAGCATTAATAAAAAAGATGAGCCCAAGATCAAATCATGTGTACAAATACTTCCGTTGTCTAAGAGAACCCAAGTCAGCAGTTCAATAAGATAAAGGAGATTTGCTTGGTCAAAGAAAATAGAAAGTAATCAAAGTTGGTAAGATTAATTAAAAACATGTTCATGGTTAGCCCATAGATATTAGCAGTAAAGCCAGCAAATGGTTTTTAGAAATCGTTTAGAAACAAAAACTGCAGGTGTCTAATGTGCCTACCTTACTATAGTACAAGAGGGTGGATGGGAAGCTGATATAGAAAAAGTAGGATATAAAAGATGAAATTTATAATATATATATGGTAACAAGGATGAGACACCCCTGTCTCAAGGGATTAATCTGAGATTCAGACTTGTAGACAAAACAAGGAGTATATTTGACCCAATTTTCAAAATTTGATGTTTTTGATCTGCAGGGTTTTAGCCAGGCTATTAGCCTCCTGCAGTGAACTAGCCAGAGACCATGGAACTTAGAGAAGTTAAAAGCCTTTAATGATTCATGGCACTGAATTGCAGACACTAAGAGGTAGTACTGAACTAAAAATTTATGCTGAAAGCTCAACTCCAGTTAGGTGGCACAGTAGCAAGTTACACACATTAAAAATATCCTTCCACATGGCTAAGTAATTTTCATCAATAAAGGTCTTCTAAACCAAACACTTGGAGAGGGGGGTGATTTTCCTTTTGAGAGATAAACAAAATATGCATTGTTAGAAGACACAGGTCCCTAACCTAAGAGTTGATAGTACTCTAAGCAAAATTACTAACATATCTAAAATAGAGTGTCCATCAGAAGCAATGCTGGGACAGAAGATAAGGGAGGGTTAGAAGAGAAAAAAAAAAGATTAAATAAACAAGTAAATAATGAAAAAAAAGGTCATGCTCCTTCAAGCCCTTACTAGGGTAGAAGGTACTCTAAATTTGAGGCCCTTTAAGCAGCTCTATATCCTCTCTAGGATCTGCAAATATAATACACTTTGTTTTCTTGTGCCTCTTCTGGGTCCCCTTTTGTGGCTGCACCTGCCTGACCATCACTTAAAAGAACACAGGAAACTATTCTTTTGCCTCCAAGTTCACTGAGAAATCTTCTGATTAGAACTAGATTTCCTTTGTAAATATGCCCAAAGGAGAAAATAAATAAATTGGTAACATGGCTATCCA
The DNA here is from genome assembly GCF_016509475.1 of Prionailurus bengalensis. NCBI lineage: Eukaryota > Metazoa > Chordata > Mammalia > Carnivora > Felidae > Prionailurus > Prionailurus bengalensis. The sequence continues at coordinate 92,165,461 of NC_057349.1, forward strand.
GTCCACTCGATTATCATATTTAAATATATAAAATTCACAGTCATTATTAAATTTTTATGAGTCTCTTCAAGTTTTGTTAATGTAGATGATCTTTTAATAATCTCTTCCCATAATGATAGTAGAAATCCTGAGATTACAGAGGTGATGCCCAGCTCCTGGACTCTAATAACACAATTCAGCATGCAAGTAATGTCACTGGGTTGAGCTAGACCAGTGGGCAGCCAGCTTCCTGGAGGCAATGCTCTCTTGTCTTAGTTAGACATCATCTTCAAATAAAACTATAATTCTAAAACTCAGCATAACAAAATTTGACTAGGCAAAATGTCATGCAATAAGCTTTTGTAAAAATACCTAAATCCAAGAAGGAAAATTTGAGCACTAAAGATCCTAGAAATTCACAGAAAGAATGAATTAGTCATGGAACTGTAGTCAAGAGCTCAACTTAGCTAGTCTACATTTGTCTAATTTTATTGGTCATTCTCTTTTTCTAAATTTCCAGTATGTGTTAAATTGACACTAGTAGAATTATTTAATTGCCACTTATGGAATTATTTTAAATGATGTTTGGAGAAAAATAATAAAAATATTTATTTTAAAAAATAATATTAACAACCTTAAAGTATAAGCTGTATGTATAAATATGCTAGAAAAAGTCTACAAAAGGTGTGAAGAAGGAAGAACCAGAAGCCTCTTAAGAACTCCTTGAATGTCTATAGGAAACATTTATGCTCTCTGAGATTTACTAACATACCTATGAAATAACATGCTACCTTAATTTCTTAAAAGTGCTGGATTAAATGGTCCTGTAAATTCCTTTCTAACCTCATGATGAAACTTTATAGAAGTATAGTGGAAATCCAAGTGATAGCTGGGAAGGTTTAGGACAATAAAACATTTCCCGCATATATCAAGCTATCCCAAAGCAATGATTTAATAAAAATGTGTTTGGTTCCAAATTGTCTAATTGACTTAGTTTTCTATTTTAACCTATATTGGGTAAACCTAGTCAAATTGCAAAGCCCTTAAATCCTTCTACCCTCAGAAAAAAATATGATTATTTTGGAAGAATATAGTCACATTTAGAGACATTATCACTTTCAAATATTAATCCACCCACATTTTGGAAACATTTTTGTTAATATTGTCATTAAACACAAGAAATATGTAAACCTGAGATATCTTCACAAGAATAATAATAAGTACAAAACCAAAAAAGGGAAAATAAAAATGAGGTAAATGAAAGTTGGCCAAGCACTGTATCAAGGTACATCATAGTTAAAAGGGGAAGTTAATGCCACAAACTACTAATAATAATTATTAATGATGATGATGATGATGTAATAAATACAATAAATTAAAATACATACAATTAGATTGATAACAAAGAGTCAAAGTTTTTAGAGTTTGGAGTAATAACAAGGAATAAAATTACACTGGAAGGGAAAATATGAAAGAAACAGGTAGTAAAGAATAAGTAAATAATTAAGAGTATAATAGATCAGTAGCTAGAATATGCACAGTATCCAAGGACTAAAACAGAAAACTGACTTGTAACTGAGACAAGGTGTTTGAGAAGAAGTTAAGTAAGAAATCAGCTGACCTTGGTAGTTGGTGTTTCATCTAAGAGAAGGTGCCTTTAATACCCTTTGTAATTCTAAGGACCCTGAAGATACAGAGTTTGGCCTCGATTTCATTTAACTGGTATCTGGACAGACACAAACACAGGTGTAAATATGAGGTGTGGAGTATCTTTAATTTTCACATATACTTGAAAAAAAGTATTTAAAATTTATATAAGCTTAAAATGGTAGATGCTTTCTAATATTTTTTAATATACACATACTTGGTGTGGATCATTATTTCAATATTTGAGGATGGAAATCTATCCCATAATATTTAAACCTGGTTGTCATTCAGATCATCTGGCATGCATGTCCTTAGGCCCATCTGTTAGGTTGTCATGGTGCCATGCTGAGGAAGTGGCAAGCTAGTTTCAAGTACACATAAATGCCAACCAAAGATTAATTTAGCAGGAGAGCTTGTTGAGTGCAAAAAGTGACATCTCCTATAAGAGGAAACTCTTGACTAGCAGTGCCAAATTGGGGCCTTGTGCATGTGAGTGCATCTGCTGCCACTTGCAGGCCTAATGCCATAAAAGAGAATGATTTTCACTGTGAAAGCAACTTTGGAAAAAATAGAAGCATAGGTAATTGTATTGTTTATGAAAGATAGGCCTAACACTAATCAAGGTGCTGTGATGGACACTTCTGAAAAGCTGATAAAATAAATGAATTTACAATATTTCCTTACAGTTTAAGACATCTGATTGAGAATTTAAAGGCACTGGGGTGCTTGGATGGCTTAGTTGGTTAAGCATCTGACTTTTATTTTGCCCAGCCCCACATCAAGTTCTATACTATGTTTATACTATACTATGGCTATACTATGACAGTACGGAGCCCACTTGAGATTCTCTCTCTCTCTTCTCTCTGCCCCTCCCCTTCTTTCTGTCTCCTCAAAATAAATAAACATTAAAAAAAGAATAATTTAAAGGCACTATTAGAAAAAATTTACATAGAAAGGCATAGTTATTAATGCTATGTTAGAATTAGAAAAATGAGTAATATATGAGAGAAGGATAAAACCAACAGTATAACTTAGCACATGGCCATGTGTGAAATTTGTGTGATTTAGAAACTGATACAAATCATTTAAGATTCAAAGTGAGTGAAGAAAAAGGGTTAGTTGGAAAATTATACCCAAGAAATATATAAATGCAGTAGATATCTATTTTATTTTGTAAAATGCAAAAATAGCAAAGTATTTAGAATGAAATTAACAGAATAAATATTCAGAATGTCATATTTATGAATATGGCAAAGTTCAGAAAAGTGTCTTCGATTCACTGATGACAATTTATTGACAGATTCCTTTAGAAATGTTTAATGAATACCTAGAATGTGTAAAATTCAGTGACTGAGTTACCTTAATGGCTGACCTAAAGTATATTTAAGTTAAAAGATTTCTCTTTACTTCTAGATGACAAGTGTCCATAAGCTTAGACTTTTGTAAATGCATTAAGATAAGCAGCTATTGTTAAACGACAAAATAAGTCATAACCAAATGGAAAATAGTTAACTTTTTTCTTCCTTTTGTTTCTATAAACTGATGCTTTAGAGATTTGCATTTTACATTATTATTCTCTTAAAATTACCTTAACTGTGACCTTGAATTGAATTCTCAAAATAGATAACTAGAGAGATCTATTGGTTCCATATCATCATACTGCTATATTAACAAAATGTAACATGTGACAACTTTCCAGATAAGAGCATGCATTCTAACCCTGGCATCAAATTCTCAAAACTGCTTTTTTTTCTCAAGAAAAGTGATCTTCAGGAAATATAATATGCCATAGAAATTGAGGCTACATTGCATAAAAACATGAGCTACTTTAATTATTTTGAGAAAAAAACCAAGAACTCTGATTCCAAACTTTCTAAAGTCATAAGCAACTTAATACTTATTTAACACTGGAAAGCTTCATCTCATCTCTTTGAAGTTAAGAATCATATTTCTTTGTATGATGTCTTTAAAAGTATTTGGGGACAGGGGCGCCTGGGTGGCTCAGTTGGCAAGCGTCGGACTTCAGCTGGGGTCATGATCTCACAGTTCCTGAGATCCAGCCCCCTGTCGGGCTCTGTGCTAAGAGCTCAGAGCATGGAGCCTGCTTCAGATTCTGGGTCTCCCTCTCTCTGCCCCTCCCCACTCACACTTTGTGTCTCTCTCACAAATAAACAAACATTAAAAAAAAATTTAAGGTATTTGAGGGCAGAATTACTTCCTTTAGTAACATGGCAATTCTCCCCCATACTTGTTGATTAAAATGAACGTGTTTCTCTGAAATCAAGGCAACTCTACATAATGGACGAATTTGAAATCATTCTTATCCTGATCTCAGGAGAATTGTTTCTACTTCTTAAAAACCTCATGTTGGATTCAAATGGTTTATTTTCTAATTTTGATTCTTAAATCTGTTCATTTTATTACATTGAAAAAATAACTGAATCTTTCCATTTCTAGCAATATTAAATACCAAGTACACTAAAACCTTGGATTGCAAGTAACTTTGTTCTGTGAGTGTTCTGCAAGACTACCAAATATGTCTAATAAATTTTAACTTCATAAATGAGTGATGTCATGAAATATAAATAGTATGTGATGACAAATGTCACATATTCACAACTGAGCCAATGGGGTTCTTCTCTCTCTTGCTCTCTCTCTCTCTCCCTCTCTCTCTCTCACTGTGGCATTGTGGGTGACCATCTCCATCTCAGATGTTCATTCTTAGGCCATCGTGTTTCTCAGAAATCAGTGACTTTTCAGAATGTTGGAAGGTGCCCTCAACTGGCACTAGTGTATTTTTGTCACTTCAAAGCACCTATGGACAGTCCTTTGCTTTCCCATACAAGAGTAAGTTAGGAATGCTTTGCTTCTTTCTCGATCAGGCTGTCTGCAGATATAGACCCTCTCCTCTTCTGCCTTATTACCAGTTACATTAGTACAGTATATGACACGAGTTTATTAATACTGTACTGTAGTCAACACCAATGAGAGTGTATAAAATGGCCCCCATGCAGAAAAAGATTTCATTGAGCCAATAAATAGTGATTCCATTAGTGATAGTGAAAGTCATTCTACACAATAACCCTCCTCTGTATTGTCTCCCTCACACCAGCCATGAAGGTTTTCAAAGGTAAGTGCAGGTTAATTTGTTTATTTTTCTTTGTATTTTGTATTTTCTTTATAATTTTGTATTCTATTACAGTATTGTAATCATTTTTATATGAATATTTTTGTGTTATGGAACAAATAGTCTGAGTTTCCATTATTTCTTAGGGGGAAATTCACTTTAATATACAAGTGCTTTGGATTACAAGCATGTTTCTAGAACAAATTATGGTTGCAAACCAAGGTTTTACTGTATTCCAAAATATCAAAGATTAAGTATTTTAAATAAGATGGATTATGCACTTTTCAGAGTTAAACCATGATGTAATTATATTATTTCCCCCCAATATATACATATGAAGAAACTGAGAACCTTGGAAGTTTTATAGTTTGTTCAGGGTCTTATAGCTGATAATGGAAGAGATAGGATTCAAACCTAAGCAATCTGGATCCATACTATTCAGCTAAGTTAAATCTTAAATTATGTGCTGAAAAACCTCTACAAACACATTGGATGAAGTACGGGTATCATGATTTTGAGTGTATTACTGTGTTGGTAAGAATGCATAAGGAAATCAGATCCCCAAAGCCACACTAAACCAGAAACATAGGGAAAGGAACTTGCAAAGATTCTGGCAGTTGCCCTGGAGGCAACTTCTGGTGACCATCCTAGACCATTGTTTTCACTGGGAGCAGAAGACAAAGCCTAGGGCCAAAACAAAGGCTGAACTTTATTCTAAGGTTACCAAATCATAATTCACCTTGGTGTGTAAATCCACCACCACCAACACACACACACACACACACACACATTCACACACACACATCCCTACTTTGCAGAGAGAAATACCTGTCTCACACTGGGATCTAGGTAAAGATGAAAAATAAGTCTCTCTTTACAATTTCTAAGAAAAAGCCTACTCTCAAGGATTTCAGACCAGAAAATATAATACCTTATGGTTCTAATATAAATAACTGATGATTAATAAGTTGGTAATAGATTTTTAGTTCCCTTCTAGTACCTGGCAGAAGCAAAACCACATCCTCTCTGAAGTATTATAGCTTCTAAGTGGGGCTCAAAAAACATGCAATGCTAAAACTGCAAGTAATGTGAGTTGATGATAAAATATGAATCTCATGAGAAAACAAGCCACTATTTACAGTTGAAAAAAAACAATGACTCTATAATTATACTTGCCAAGACTCTAGTCACTAACATTATCAGCTACAGAATATTAAATATATGTTATACATCACAACATTATTAAGCACCAGGATACCATGAAAATGAATTAAGGAGCTACAAATGCAGTTAATTTTATGCATATCATGTTAAAATATGATAAAAAATATAGCTTAAATAAGCACCATAAGACATACATTAGAAATATCAGGTAAGAGAATTAGTGGACCAAAAGATAAATGCTAACAAAGTACAGATAATTCAGTATAGCGAGGAAAAAAGAGGAAATATATGTGAGAAGTTAAGGGATATAGAGGAGAGAATGAAATGGTCTAACACATACCTAAGTACAAGGGGAAAATAAAGAAAAGAAGAGAAGCAACAATTGAGATTATGATGAATGTGATATTTTGGAAATTCTCAGGTTCAGAAATGTCAGTGAATACCCAGAAGCAGTAATTTAAGAAATCCACATTTAGATATATATGAAAACATCAAATTCCAAAAACAAGGCAGAAAAAGAACAAAAAAAATTGATTTCTCAGAGAAAAATAGAGTTCCTAAAGATAATAGACTTCTTAAAGATAAGTTATAATCACACTGATGTTTAAGTTCTCATTATCAATATGGAAGCTGGAGGAAAGTAAAAATATATTCAAGTACTGAGAAAAAAGAAACACCAACCTAGAATTTCATATTTTGAAAAAATGTCTTTTTAAGAATGGAAGCAAAATAGACATTGCCAAATAAATAAAATCAAGTAAGTTTCTACCAACAGACCTTTATATATATATTTATAAACAAACAAATCAAAAGAGTCTAACCTAAGAAGGAAACTGATGTCATAAGGTGATATAAGATGCAATATATGTTTTTCCAATGGGCTTTAATGGCTCACTACATTTAAAAGAAAAAGAAAAATTATTTGTAAACAATTGGCAAACTGGACTCTGGAAACTATTTTATCAATATTTGCATTTTATTTTATGTAATCAATCAATAATATGCAAGGATATCTGATTATGAAAATGGAAGGCTAGATAATCTTGCAGCCCACCCTTTAAGCAATAGAGTAGGCAGTTAGCCAGATATGAGTAGGAGATAGGACTTTCTGACTTGAAAAAAACAGAAACTGCCAACCACCTCCTAAACATGAACAGCCAGGGAAAATGCCAGGGAACATTCATGTGCTCTTCCTTATAACTGCTGCCCTAAAGTAACCTATAGCTTCACACTGATATGGTGGTTTTGACCCTATAGGGCCAAAAACTCCCTCTCCTCACCAATAGGAAGAGTCCTTTAGATAATTGGAGGCGACCTCAGTCAGAGACTGCCCTAACTTTGACTCATAACCCATGCAAGTATTCAAAACAAGACAACCCTGACCCTCACAGAGTTGTCATCTCTGGGCCTGCCAGCTCTCCCACCTTGAGAAGGCACTTTCACATTGACCACTATTAAACGTTTGCTTGCTTAAGAGGTTTGCTCTGAATTCTTTCTTGGTGGAACTCAAGAACCCAGGCTGGGGAAAGGGACCTGCCACTAGCATAAAGACAAATGGAAAATATAAGAATTAAAAAAGAAATGTATGAAGGTATTAGATATCTAAGAGGTAGAAGAATTACAGAACCAAGAGCCAAGAGAAGATGAGAGTTAAGTTGGCTAACGTGGGGCTATTTTTCCTCTAGAGCTATTTTTAAGTCTGGGTGAAGTAAAGAATCCAAATCACACTCTTAACAGCATTTCAATGATAGATAGGCAAACACTGGAGCTTGAGGTCTTTTGAGATTAGGAGGTACACCCACAAAGCCTGTTTTTGAGTTGGAATCCCTTAAGGGGAAACATGCTGGGACTGAGAGTGAACAGAATCCCTAGCTCCCTTGAGGCTTGCTGGATGCAAGTAGCAACATCTGAAAAGAGAGATAATATAATTCTAGGCCTCTAATTATATTTACAGTTTTTCATAAGCCATATGCAAGACACAATAAAATTAAAAGGCACAAAAGGTGGAAAGAACATATAAATGAAACAAAGGAAAATTAAGGACAATAGAAAGAAAACTAAGAGATTCCAGGTGATGGGATTATCAGATGCTATAGACTTTAAAGTGTTCTTCTTACTTAAGGAGGGCACTTGTTCTGATGAGCACTGGGTGTTGTATGCAAGTGATGAATCACTGAATTCTACTCCTGAAATCAATATCGCACTGTATGTTAACTAATGAGAATTTAAATAAAAAATTAAAGAAATATTCTTCTTACCTAGGTTACTTACCTAGATAATATTTAAAAAAAATTTTTTTTTTCAACGTTTATTTATTTTTGGGACAGAGAGAGACAGAGCATGAACGGGGGAGGGGCAGAGAGAGAGGGAGACACAGAATTGGAAGCAGGCTCCAGGCTCTGAGCCATCAGCCCAGAGCCTGACGCGGGGCTCGAACTCACGGACCATGAGATCGTGACCTGGCTGAAGTCGGACGCTTAACCGACTGCGCCACCCAGGCGCCCCACCTAGATAATATTTTTAAGTGTTCTCAACTGCATGGATATCCTACTTCTACCTAAATTATTCCTTAACATGTTAAACCGTGTACTGCAATACTAGTGTGAACTGAAAGCATGGATTATACAGGTCCTTGGTCCCTTATTTAAAAACTTTGGGGCATGCTGTGTTTTACTATTCAATATTTCAGAGTTGAAGAAAGATAATAGGGTATAGATTATGTAACACTGCCGGGGGCAGTACTCTATAAGCAAACACTTTAATATTTCTTGAACAAACTGATGAATATTCACAGTTGATGAGATTTTCAAAATGCTACAATAGTCTAAGTCAGTGTAAGTCATATTTTACCACCAAATAAATGTACTTCACACCTTTGGAACAAAACTTCTAGTTTGCAGACCACTATGAAAAGAACGAAGCAACTTGAAAAAGTTCTGTTTTGTGAATTTCTTTGTTCTTAAAATGTATACTATAAGAGAAAAAAACAAACTTAATTACATATATGTTTATAAGTTCATAAAATTTACAATTTTGAATTAGAAAGACCTTTGCACAATTTAAAATTTTATGTTATTTATATATGTATATATATATATATATACATATACATATATATTTAAAAAATTAAAGTTAAAAAGCTCAAATCCAATTCTGGTTTTAGGCCATAACAGTTTTACAACCTTAAGGAACATTTGGAACTCACTGTAAACATGTGGAGTTAGTGTAAGGAATTTATATTTGCATTATTTATATTTATATTTATATTATCCTACAGAGATAATGCTGAGTATTTATTTTGAATGCTGGAATATAACCTTAGGATATTACAATAGCATTTCAGCATGGAAACTTGATTTGCAAAATCTTTTTTGACTGGGGATTATAACAAAATGCATTTTATTGTTTTGTTGACAAGTGCATACATCCCAGTATATTTTATTTTGCTATTCGACATGAAGCATCAATGGAATATGTGTGTAGGCTTTGTTTCATTTAAGTAATTCCCCTTAATGAAATCTGACTGTCTCTTTTAATTTACATTTTTAATATACTGAACAAATTTCAAGTTTCTTGTGTAAAACTTTCTTAGATATGAAGATTTTCCTTTCCCATTGAATGATTCTTGCATGAAGAATCTGTAATGTGCTCACAAGAAAAACAAAAAACATCAAAGAATCAAACACTTAGACCATAACTCTCTACTAATAAATGCTTTTCTTTGGACTCTTATTATCCTTTTACATTATTTGTAATAAAACAAAGTGTTTCCCCTGAGATATAATTTCTAATGGAACATAGTATTAAAGACTTTGGAAAAGGGGTGAAACCTTGTTGGATGACAAAGAAGTTTTATCAGGGCCTTGAAGTAGGGCTGAAATAAGACAGGATCACATGGCCATAAAGAGAGCTTCTTAACAACTTTGACAAACTGTGAGGGAGATATGCTAGATACGATTTTTTTTTGTGTACATATTTAGCAACGACAAATGTTGGTGATAAAGTGATTTTCCCAATACTGCAAGGCATTTCAAAGTGTCAGAACCAAGACTAAACCCAAGCCTTCTTACTCCACATTCTCTATTTTTAGCCAGACTGCCAGAAAATTAACTTTGGACAGGACTTTTCAATCTTTTATTCTTATAATAAGACTCCTTCTAAAAAGGTGCTGGACAATTGTATAATGCAATGAAGAGTTACCTGTTGCTTTTAAGTTTGAATATGTATAATTAATTGTTTGGTGTGAAGTAGAAGACTGAACCACCTGAGCACATATGACTGTTAGAAAACAGAGCTGTTCCGTGTTAATATCAATAATAATAAAGGAAGTGTTGATATTTCAGTTTCAGGTGCTGATATTTCAGTTATATTGATTATTGCCACTGCTAGGACCCATTGCTAAAAATACTGCTGATCCCCTGACCAGAGGATTAAGCATTACAAAGTGTAAGCTGATATAATCACAATTTTAATACTTATGCCTGGGGGTACCTAGGTGGCTCAGTCCGTTGAATATCCAACTCTTGATTTCGGCTCAGGTCATGATCCCAGGGTTGTGGGATTGAGCCCCATGTTGAGCTCCACACTGGGTGTGGAGCTTGCTTATGATTCTCTCTCTCTTTCTGCCCCTCTCCTGCTCTTGTGCTCTCTGTCTCTAAAATAAAAAATAACAAAAAATAAAAAAAATAAAAAAACTTACCCTGTTGGCCAGTGGAGCCATTTCAAACTGGTTCTCTGACCTTCTGACTTGCCCTTATTATTTTATTTAGCAGCTACTTAGTTTCTGTAATAGAAAGATGTTGCTGATTTATAAAATGTTTTCTAATGTCCCAGCTCTGGAGTCATCCAAATCTTTAATGAGTCAGATTCCTTATTCTAGAGAATACTATAAACCATAATGCTCATGCTAGAGTACTCATTGCTACTTCTATACCATTGCTTCTAGATCTTCTCAGCAGACAGAGTAATTCAGGAATATGTGTATATCATGTCAACTGTTTATCTAATTCTAATCTTTCTCTCTGTCTCTCTCTCTCTCTCTCTCTCTCTCTCTTTCTCTCTCTCTCTCTCTCTCTCTCTATATATATATATATATATACACACACACACACATACACACATATATATGGTATATAATATATGTTTATATATGTATATATTTACATATTTACTTATAAGTTATCAAAATATTTAACTATCCACATTTAAAGCCATGAATTCACATAATTCCAATTCAACATCCAGAGTTTATTCTAATGTTTCTTGTGTTATTTGTAGCTCCTGTCCCCAACAATGAGAAACTTGCATCTCATTTTCTTCTATGTACTTACTCATTTGCTCAAATTTAATATATATAAAAAAGTTTCAAGATTGCTAACCCATACCACAGAGAATACCAAACTAAATAACTGGAGAGCAATATTTATTTACAATTATTTTGCATTTCAGTATTTGTTTATTACTTAGTAATTACTTATATATTGTGAATTACACTTTATTTATTATTAGGTATTTATATGCATTATGTATAATGTGCAAAACTTAAGTGTGCTATTAGGTGAAATTTAGAATATTCATTTGCCAGTGTAATCAATGCCCTTAGTAAGATTTAGACATTTATAAAATCACAGAAAGTTCCCTTGTGTCTTTCCCTGTCAACCCATGCTTTTGCTTATTCTTAAGAAGTATACAATATGGAATCTTCTGGTTTCTTTCATTCATCCTAATGTCTTTAATTTTTACCTGTTTGTGGAGCATATCAAGAATTTATGTCTTTTTATTGAAGGAAAACAGTCCATTGTCTGAATAGACTACACATTTTTTATTTCTTCTTGTGTTGCAAAATGTGATACTTATTGGGATAAACTATACTCAAAAACGTATGCTGAGGGGCACCTGGGTGGCTCAGTCAGTTAAGCGTCCGACTTCAGCTTAGGTTACGATCTCACGGTGCATGAGTTCCAAGCCCGCGTCAGGCTCTGGGCTGATGGCTCAGAGCCTGGAGCCTGCTTCCGATTCTGTGTCTCCCTCTCTCTCTGTCCCTCCTCCGTTCATGCTCTGCCTCTCTCTGTCTCAAAAATAAATAAACGTTAAAAAAAAATTTTTAAAAAACGTATCTTGAGATCACTACATTTTACTTTTAAGTAAGCTCCAAATAAACACTTTGAATGAACACAGCTAAGTTGTGTATAGGTTCTCTTAGGATAATAGTAATATGTAAAAATTCTGAAAGTAATAGATTATTTGATCCATGAAACATATAAGCTCCTCCACTTAATACTGTATTCTATAGTGTTATGTTTCATTCACAATGTGACTTAGGATCAAGAGTTTCTCTACTTAAATAGATAAGAAAATTAATTTATGTAAATCTTAAAATGTGTCATATTTTTATTCTGTTGAGGGAAATTTACTGGAATTAAAGCTCAAAACAGGTGAACTATCACATGATTGAAATAGTTTTCTGCTAATCAGGTTATCATTGGCTCACTCAGAACCTCTCATTTTCAAAGTGCCTATATACCTATATAAAGGCACCTGAGGGATCTCAGGTCATGATTATTTTAGGAGAGTTTTATAAGAATGAATTCAAAAAGCATGTGTACTCTTATTTGCTTTCTATTTTAACTCATTTGCTTATCAATTCTCTGCATATTGCTTGACACATTTTGATGCAATGTGCAAGAGTGGTGGATTGTGCTCCCATGTCTTTAAAGTCAATTTAAATCCTTTTACAGGGATTAGGTTATTATCTTTGCTGAATTATTTCTGCTAAAATCATTCTTTCAGGTTGCCAGATAGAACTTTTTCTACATGTATCTTTTTTAAGGCAAAAATATCACCACCAACTTGTATTTACTCTTTCTATTATATGCTTACTTATGTTTTCTTTTTTAATTCTTCCTATAAAAGACAATAAACTCAAATGAGCTGTGTCCATTTGAGTACTAGAAGGTCCATTCTCTATCAAAGCCCTGTGATTTTATGTTTCACTTCTGCCTTCTCTTTAAATAGTCTACATGATTTTGAATTATAACCTTATTGATTATGGTTATAATTAACTATATTATCATCCATTTATCTAAACTCTTAAGAGTATTTGGCAGCTATAGAGATTATTTTCTAAATTTTTTTTCTAAATTCTAAATTTTTTTCTAACTTTTCTAAATTATTTTTCTAAATTTTCATTTAGAAATTTAAAATTTAATGGCTGCTTGTGATAGATTGGCTTCAAACTCCAATCCTCCACATTTCCATTAATCAAACCCTTTGTAATGTGATTTTGCAATTCCTCACATCAAGAGATCAAGTCTACTCTTAGAATCTGGGTTGGGCTTATAACTTGCTTTTACCAAAAGAATGTGGCAGACACAATAGTGTTCCCATTCACAGCCTAAATCTAAAGAGGTCTTATAAACTTCTAAAAAAGTTATGGAGCACCTGGGTGGCTCAGTTGGTTAAGCTTCTAACTTTGGTTCAGGTCATGATCTTGCAGTTCATGAGTTCAAGCCCTGTGTCTCAGAGCCTGGAGCTGCTTGGATTCTGTGTCTCCCTCTCTCTCTCTCTGCTCCACCCTTGCTTGCACTCTGTCTCTCTCTCTCTCAAAGATAGATAGATTTTTTTGTAAATCTTCTGGATAATAAGAGATATATTGCCAAATTACTCAAATCTCCCAATTAGGAGACATATATACAAGGTCATCATAAACCATCTGTCCCCCAAGCCAACTGATAAGTTAGCAGTTGACATATTAGTAACCCTGGCCAAAATCAACTGAAAATGGCCCACATCCTCAAAACTTCCCAGATAAGTTGTAGCTTCATGAACATTAATAATGCTTATTCTTTTAAGCCACAGAGTTTGGGGTGATAGGTTATGGCGGGGTAGCTAGCTAACCAATACACTGGTTCTTCCTAAAAACATGCTTTTAAAAATGTTGTTAATGTAAATAGTTGAAAGCTGATGGGTAATGTATGAAAATAAAATGTAATTCCATATATAGAAAATTTAACAAATAAAACACTTTCAATAAATTAATATATTCATCATATTTTAAAGAATAATGATACTGCAAGGACTTTAGTATCCTTTACATTCAAGGATCAGATAATATATATCTACCATGGCACTATTAAATTTTATGGAGACATTGACTCTATTAAAGGGTAGGACAAGTGTATGTTGATAGTTGGGGGTCCTTCCTGGATTAGTTACTTGCAGTCATAAACTGTGATTTTATAATAATTAATATCAATGTTTTCTGGAATAAATGAGATACTTAGTTTTGAGCATTGTAAAGTGTACTAACTATGCCCTTTGATTGACACTTCTGTATTTTTACTCTAACCCACATAATCTTCTCCGTTAATTGTCTCCTGTGGTGTTACAGTCACAATAAAGGTGTATAACTCTGATAAACTTTTTATTTAAAAAGGAAGTCATTTACGTTAAGAGAAGAAAATGAAATTGAGACCTAAAATTGGAGACTGGGAGATTGTGTTACAATCATAACCTCTGAGAGCAATGCTCAAGGATAATTTTCGAATGCATTGGTTTTACTGTAATTTTTTTTTCTTAGTTGACAGTTTCTTTTAGAAAAAAGTTAGATTTCTCTGGAAGCATATCCAGACTCCTTTTACTCAAATGATTGTTCCATGATTAACAAAACTGTGCTAAATAATTAGTGTGAATTACCTTTCTGGGGGTTTTATAACAATGTATATTATTGTATCATAAAGATAACAGTTTGTTCAAATATATGTAATATACTTTCTTATTTTAAATACAAACCAATAGGTAATACATCTATTCAAAGAAACTGAGTTCACCCTATTTACAGGTTTTTACTGAATTTGTGCAAATGAAGTTATGATGAGTTGAAAATATCTTAAAGGTCAGAAAGTAGAGAGTGAAATAGAAATTATGTAAATATGCACAATATATTTACCTTAATACAATGGAATGAGAGCACCAAAGTTATGTGGTGAGTTGAACTAATCCATTAAAATATTTAAAAATGAATCATGTGTATTTGATTCCAAGAGAATTTAGTATATAACAATGTAAATCATTTGCATGTTTGATTTAAAAAGATTCAGGTGAGCCATGACATGGTTTTATCTATCTTTATGATTGTTTTATCAGAGCGATATATACATAATACACTCCTATCAAATAACTGTGTGAAGCTTTCCGTCTTTTGTTTTTCCTTTTTCTTTTCTTTTTCTTTTTCTCTCCCTCCCTCTCTCTTTTTCTCTCTTCCTCCCTCTCCTCTTCCATCCTTTCATATGGGTAAAATACTAAAATGTTCTATTACTATCTAGAGTTCACTTAAGTATGCTGCTTATCTTGGCTGAATTCTCTTTCATGCAGCATTTGTGATATGACTCACCACTGACAGTGCTACTAAGTACCTGAAGCAATGACAATAAAACATACTTAACAATACTTAACAAAGATACTTAACAATGACAATAATTAGATACTTAATTATTCAAACTCCACAGAACCACTGAAATTTAAATAATCTAGGAATTAAAGGTGGCATAATTAAATATATATGTATTCCCTAAGTGGAAGCAAAAAAGAATGTTTAATTATTTCTTCATGTTAATAATTTTACAGGTGTTTTGCTATAAAAAAAATCTCCAACTGTTCATTGGAGTAAATGTTAAATCTCTGAAGAGTATTTTGATGGTTTCTCCTTCTACCTTTCTCTTTCATTGCCTCTTTCTTTTCACTCTATATTCTTATATGGAAATATTGAAAATTTCTAAGGTGGCTAACATTTGTATTGGAATAGATAGTAATTGTAAATCAATATTACAAAAGCAATTATATGCTTCTTTATTAATTACTACAATTATTTATGCTTTACACTTTTGGGTCCAGAATAATCTGGTCACTTTTGAGAACAAAATTTGACTAGTATCAATGAGTTTTAATTGAAAGACTGATCATTAAATATCAGAAAAGAATAGTAATGAATTGATGATGATGGCCAACAGAGAAAAAATTAATTACATGTTACAACTGACTGTAAAAGAAGTGTTTAAAAAGGCTTTCAATGACTTCATCAAGAGCTTTTCTTTGTGAGGTGAGAGAAAATTTTAAGAGATATAGTGCAGTTGTTTTTTTTTTTTTAACTTTTTAAATGTTTATTTATTTTTGAGAGAGAGACAGAGCGCGAGCAAGGCAGAGGCAGGAAAGAGGGAGGCACAGAATCAGAAACAGGCTCCAGGCTCCAGGCTCCGAGCTGTCAGCACAGAGCCCGACACGGGGCTCGAACCCACGAACCATGAGATCATGACCTGAGCTGAAGTCGGATGCTCAACCGAGTGAGCCACTGAGGCGCCCCTAGTGCAGTTCTTAAACTATCTATTAGGGAAAATCTGTGTTTATTCTTTGATTGAAATCCATTGAAGATGGATACTTTTATAAACTGCAGTTAGATGAATTTTTAGAAAAGTGTAATAAAATTCCTATTTATGTTAATTTAATGCTATGCAGTTGAATTGCTCATTTCAATTTAATTCTTTGTTTTTTACTGACAAGTAACAAGAAGCCCATGGACTGTCATCATCTGTTGTACATATCTGTTTTTGTTTGTATATTGTCCCTTCTTCTTTTTATGATATCCAAAGTACTCCAGTTACTTAGGATATTGACTTTCTCCCAACTTGAACTACTCTTATCTCAATCTAGGGAGGAGTATCTGAATCAAATTGACCAATCTAAATACCCAAATCCTTTACAAAATGACTCCTCCAAGGTAACGCCATCTATGTCAAGTGGGACAAATAATATCATTCTTAAAGAGGTTTATGGATGTTGAGAGAGAGAGAGATGATATATATTTTCTCTGAAATCTTGGGTATTAATGGATCGTGTATGCTTGGGTTTTCCAGGGCCATCACTGCCATCAATACGCCTTCCATATGACTATGATAGTCATTGAAGTGGTAGACGCCTAGAGGGTGGAGAAATAAACTATGGATAAGTTATAGTATTAGTCTGTATATGGTAACTTTTGTAAAATCAATCCTTAAATTTCAGTAGTTTTACAAAATAGATATTTGTTATTTGTTATTTGAGTCTCAGTGCAATGTAGTTTGGAGACTCTCCACCACACAGTCATTTAGTGATCTGGACTCCTTTCTTCATATCATTGTGCCACTTAGAACCTCTTCCACCTTTGTATTTAGCTTGCAGATTGTGAGAAAGTATGGAGAAGAACACTGGAGAGTTATTTGAGCCCCAGAAACGTCATATATCACTTCTGCCTGAATTTAACTGGTCAGAACTCAATCACATGGCACCTGCTAATTACAAAGAAGAGTTAAAAATGATGTCTACCTGTGTGGTCAGGAGAAAATGGAAATATGATTTCTGATCACTGAGGTTCTGCCTCAGTGCCTAAGAAGTATACAAATGAACAGCAAGCAACATTTAAATGCAAGTGAAAAAAACGAGATGTTGAGATATTCAGATAGTATGAAAATAAAAAGAATATATACTTTATAATCTACTCCTGAGACTCATGGTCTGCAAAAAAGCAATTTACTCTTCCTTGATTAAACAACCATGAAAACCGTGTCCTCCGAATGGAGACAGTTTTCAGTTAAGTTGTGGTAAAGTGAAGCCTTCAACAAAATGACTGAGGATCCCAGTTGTTGGTTTATAAAATAATTGGGGGTTGACCTAGCATAGTAGACAGGGATGGATGAGTCAGCAAGGGAAGGCTGGGTTCTTAGAAAAGTGGTAAAAAATATGGTGATGAATACCTGAGGGGACATATACCCAGGTGGCTTCTGTCTTGTGTATTGACCGTAGATAACAGAGAGATGAAGATGGTACACTTAGCTTAACGACATGAAATATCCGAATTGTTGAGTGAAAAAACAAATGATAAAATATTACATGATGGTTAAGTGATGTCTTCTAAGGTTATGTAGATACTTAGGTAATAAATAAGTGAGAAAAAACACACTTTCATGACTGTATCAAAAGCATTAATTTCTTTTTTTTTCTAGAAATTTTATTTTTTTTTAAATTTTTTTTCAATATATGAAATTTATTGTCAAATTGGTTTCCATACAACACCCAGTGCTCATCCCAAAAGGTGCCCTCCTCAATACCCATCACCCACCCTCCCCTCCCTCCCACCCCCCATCAACCCTCAGTTTGTTCTCAGTTTTTAACAGTCTCTTAAAAAGCATTAATTTCAAGAGCACCTGGCTGGCTCAGTAGGTAGAGCATGCAGCTCTTGATCTTGGGTTCATGAGTTCGAGCCCCACATTGGGTGTAGAGGCTGCTTAAATAAACTTAAAAAAAAATTAATTTCAAAAGTGATATCTATGTATGTATATATAGATATACATATATCTATATCTATCTGTATATAGATATATAAACATACACACACACATGTATATATAATAAATGAAAGTTTATCAAGGATAAAATTAAGCCAGATACATGAAGTAATAGCAAAGCATATTTGAATGACACAAGCTAGAATATATCATGTGCAACTGTGCAAAGAATTAACAGAGTAAGTGAATGAAAGTAGAGAGTGACAGTATCAGTAAGAAGAGAACTTAGCAAAAGTTTAACTGATAAAGTGCACACTCCTCCAGATGGGTGTAAGTGGCAGCACCAGGCTTTGAAATTGAAAAGACTGAGAGAGTAATCCCCACCCTTCAAATTCCACTGAGTTCTGTTAAGTGTCCACTTAAATAGACCTTCAACATTTGTGTGCAGGTGTTTAGACTGTAGAAGACAGAAAAAAGAGTTAAAGAAAGCCATTGGGAAAAAATGCGCCAGGGAACAAGGTGAAAACACTGCTGGGGATCTGTGTCAGTTCTCCTCAAATTGCCAGGCTAGAGGACATACTTAGAAAGCTTTGATTTCACAAAAGTTGAATGATTAAATATATTCATTTGATTGAATTTTTGTGCTAAAGAGACAGGGCTGCAGACGTTTAGTCTCGGAGCAGTGAAAGTGAGGAATAAATTGTACACAAGTCATTGGACTAGTCCTTGGCAAAACTGGCATGTGTACGTGGTCTCTTCTGTGTTGAAATATTTTGGTCTAAAAAAATCACTAAATCTTGTATCTCCCCACATCTCCAAATTTCCAGCTACCCACTGACAACTCCCTTCCTTATGCAACCTAGATTTGATGTTCCCATCCTGACCAAGGTCAGTCAATTAGTTTCACTTCCTTTTCATTATAAAAATGTCTGGGAGAACCCTGAACTTGGATTAATTTATCGATCCTATACGATGGTTGCTGGGAGCTGATGGGGGAAAATATTACAAGTTTTCAAACCCGTGCAAAGAAAATACATTCTCCTCTAACTAAAACTAGGCTTCAAATCTTTGTGGAAGTTTCACTTTATATCTTTGGGCAATTATTTCTCATATGTTGTAAATTGATTTGTTCACACCTTCTATACTCAAACATCCCACATCTGCGTACACTTGGGAAATTTGCCTCTTGTTAAAAGCTAAACTCTCCATTGCTGCTTAACCCTTTCTTACCTTTCTAGATTCTTACTCTACAGCTATCAGCTTGCTCGCCCATTTCTTCAAATTCTTTCTCTACTGATTTCTTCTCATTTGAAATGCTCAAGTGTCTCCTACCATAGTAAAAACCACATCTTACCTGAAATATTTCTTCTTGGTTTCCTGAACTGGGATTGTCTACCAAGTTTCTAGCTACTCATATACAGTTTTTAGATAATCTCTAAATTCCTAAATGCATGTTTGTAAAGTGGATGTACCAGAATTGCCTAATTTTAGTATAAGGAAATACAGATTCTGAGGCCCCACGTCATATTTACTGTGTCCGGAGGTATAGGGATTTGTTCATTAAAACTCCTCAGGGTTCTGCTGTACTGCCAGGCTTATGACCACTGTTAAAAGGCTTTTCCGCCTTTGCTTATCTCTTGTATGTTGGTATTCTTCAGGATTCTGTTCTGAGCCCTCAGTTTAATTTTCTCTATGGACCATTTCACACATTTCTATGCCATCAATTATGATTCAAAGGTGAAATCCCACTTTTCTATAATTACAGCCAGGTTACATCAATTATTTCTTTTGTGACTTTGAGCATGTCTCTAATGTGTATGTTCAGTTTCCATTGCTCTAAATAAGAATAATAATAAAAATTGCTATGTAAGAGTTTTCAGGAAGAATTATAATCATTGTAAAGCTCTCAGAGTACTCAGCATATAGTAAAAATAGATAGATCATAGAAACATAGATGAACAAGCACTTAGCTGAAGTTAGCCTACACTGCTGACCATGAACACATAAGATGCTTAATGTTTTAAAACATTACATCTTGGAGTAGTTTGCTACACAAAAATAGATAACATACAAAGGTGAATGATTAGTTTGTTTTTTTCTTTTTAACTAATGTGTTATGTGATCAAAAGTTTTGTGATCTTTAACCCACCGAATAACACCATGCTCTTAGAATTGAATGCCCTCCACCATCTGGAAGTGATATTAAAATATGTTGCTCTTTTGTTGATAGGTCCAACATATCAAGCTACTTCTCTAACATATTTTGTTTCTCATATATTCCATCTTTTGCCACCCCCATGTTTTATACACTATCCTTTCTATAATATTTTAATATCTCATATTATTTTCCCATTTAGATCAGCCTTCCACATCCTTTTCTACCTAAGTGAATTCTATAGTCCTTTAGGAATCCTGTTCAAAGTTCATCTCCTTTGAGAACACTTCCCTTCAAGGCACAAAAATATTTTTTCTGTGATCTGTTATAACGAGGATAATTGTCAGTTGAATCTACCCTGAGGCTTACTTTTCCAGAATCTTCCAGAAAGTATTTGCCTTAAGAACTCTCTCTGCTGCCTTTGCCCCAGGCTCAGACCATGACCCAACACTTGCAAAACAGCAGAGGAGAGATTTCTGATCACTTCACAAGAGAAAAATAAATCACGTAGCTGGAAAAAAAATTATGACTACTGATTCATTTTGCCCCTAGTAGTTGGTGAGATTCTATACTTTTAAAATCCTTACAGTAAGTAGAATATAACCCTAGCACCTGTAACTATAGGTAATAGTTGAAATTTACTTCAAAAAAACATTAAAACTCTTAAAATAAGAAAAAGTTACAAAAGTGTTCTGCTTCAAACACACCTAAAAATAAAAAAATTTCAGAATCTTATTATTAAGAAAAGAGGCAACATGGATATCTTTAGATTTTTCTAGGGTTAACCTAAAACTACATAAAAGCTAGTCTATTAATATATCAGAAATGGATATTTATCAATGACTGTCTAGTAACATGAAAATTAAAGTTTATTTGTATCATTTTGTATGGCTGTATGTTTCAATTGATATTTGGCAGATAATTTTTTTAAGTTAGATAATTAAGTTATTCATTAACATAGACCCCCCGCTATAAAGTGAGTTTTAGTGTTTAGACCAGTTTAGCACTTTTGAAGATGGTTTTCTCCTAATAGTGCCACTAAGCAGTATCTCACTTTTCTAAGTGCATACAATTCAAATAACATAAAAAAGGAAATTTTTCACTTTTTAAAATTGAGTTTTTTAATAAAAACAATATTTATTAAGTATAGGCAATATTCAGTGTTATTCTTCTTAACAGTTGAAAATCTTGTAATATTGTAAATCATAAAATATTGTTAATTTCAGTTGATTCCTGATTTGCTGATGTTGTTTTGGTGATTTTTTTTAAATAGACAATTTGAAGTAATTTTTAGGGAAAGAATTAACCATGATCATGTAAAGAAGTAACTCACTAAATGACATAAACCAAACTATTTAGTATTGTTTTTAATACTGCCTAGAGTTCAGAGTTCTATAAATTATGACCTTTAGAACTAGTACTAATGATACATTTTTTAGCTCTTTCTTGTAAGTTTTACAGAATTACAGGTTGGAATGAGCATTGGATGTGCCATTCATATAAATGTGTCTTGAGCCAAAAGCCCTGGAGACACTGGTTATCTACCTTGCATATATTTTTAATATGGAAAAATCTTTTTTGCAGAGGTTTTAATAACAACTTCCTCTCTTGCCATCTTTTCCACTCCTTAACTTCACAGATTTAAAATATTTTCACATCAACTTCTCCTAAGTATTATATAGTTATTTATTTAGATTTCATCTAGGATTTATTTCATTGGTGTTTTATAAATGATTAACTGCTTTATCAAAAATCTCTATGTTCTTTTATATTTTAAGAATCTCATTTCAGGTAAGATCTATGTTCTAAAGTGGACTAAAATAATTTTTTTCTTCTGGATAAAAAGATTTTTTTCTTTAATTTTAACCCTATGTATGTAAGTTTGACAAGCCACTATTGTCTTTGCAATTTCCAGGGTAAAAGCTATAATTTTATACTGCAGGCCACATTGAAGGGGACACCTTGTACATGCATTTAACAGTAATAGAATCATATTCCTCAGGAAATTTAATTAACAATTTGGGGTTATAAAGTACTTAATGGCACTTCTCATCAAAATATTTCAAATTGCTTTTTTTAAACATTAACTCATTAATTCTCATAGCACTCATGGGAAGCAATTATGTACTCAAGAATACTTTTTAATTTGAGATCTATTCATGGTCATTTGTAAAACTCCTTTCTTATATCCTAAAATAAATATTTGTGATTATGTGATTACACAATTAATTACTTTAAATCTTCTTATTATTTTTCCTGATATATTCAAGATGCCATGTTAAATGGAAGAAAGTACCTTGGCATAAAAATAAATAAATTGTGGCATTTCGGCTCTCTAGGTTTAGACCTTGTACTGATTCAGTCTCTCCCTAGGTGATATCTTTGTTTTACTGTGCTTTGAAGGAATAGAAAAGATAATGAATTTGGCATTTAGAAAGATGATAAAATGTCTGGGTTCTGGAAGATAACTGGATAGGACTGAAAATGTGTCAATTTCAAAGCCCAAGATGATTTATGTTCAAATACATCTCGTGTATTTCACCAATAGAGATCCTATTAGATTAAAACAGTGAAAAGCAACTATACCATGTGTAACAGTTTGAACATTCATAATATAATATAAATTATTTTAGTATAATTACTGTATTCAATTTTAAGATAACATGTCCATGGGCTGGGGTAGAATGGGTTAATAAATATTTATTTAATGATTGACTGATATCAGTAATAACTAATTGGTAAGTTCAAGTGAGACACAGGCCCATTTTGAAGTGGAGGAGGAGCAGTCTGTTGAGGAGTAAAAGAGTGGAAAAATACAGGGTAGGAGAGGGAAATCAAAAGAACTGAAGGTATCAAAAGTCTTTGCCTCATATCTTGGTAAAGGTTAGAAAGCTATTAAAATCTTGGTAAAGGTTAGCAAGCTATTAAAACCCATGAAATGCATAGTCAACTCAAATTAAATTAGTTTAGAATGCTACACACCTTAAACTTCGATAGTTCTAATAAGTCTATAATCCACGCTGCTCACTTGAACACCTTTAGTAGTATCTGTAGTTTTCCTGGCCAGTCCTCATTCTTTCCTCTCAGACATGAGGATATAGAGAGGTTAGTAATATAATAGCTAACATTTTAAGTGCCTAATTATTGCAAGGGATTGTGATGAACACTTTGATCCTCCTTGGTAGACAGTGCTATTTTTTCTACCCACTATACACATAAACAAAACAAATCTTAGGTTAAGTCATTTGCTCAAGATCATGTTACCAGAGAGTTCTAGATCCAGGATTTGAACATTTGTCCAATTCTAGATCCTACTTCTTCAGTGATTGTCCAGTTGGGTTCCGTGAATCCAGCAGGAACATCAGTAGACAAATCTTTAGGGAATTTGTAAGTTCTTTATGAAGTTTTAAACATTTGTGGGACTTTCACATAATTATAGAAATGCATATGTAAATATTGGATTATCTGGATAATCACTCAAGAAGAGAAAGCTATCTTCCATGTCAGTACGAATTTCCATTTATATTTATAATCCTATTGGTGCCAGGTACTATTTTAACTGTCAGGGACTATAGTTGAAGTAGGAAAATAAAGTGAACTTAGTTCACAAGTGTACATTAAAATGTATGAATCACTGCACTTTGTGTAATAATGAAATTAAAGAACTGTTAATGCAGAATTGAAAATGGTATTATAACATGACAAACTAAGAAGAATATGTTTGCTGCAGTCAATATCATTGAATTTATTATTGAATAAAAGATGAAAGAAAAGTGGCATTATATCTAATTTTATTTAATATAACAAAATAATCAACAGTGGCTTTTAAAAATATTTTTCTTAAAAAATTATCCAAAAATTACATTATTATTAATTTTTAGAAGCACTCCTACCTGTAAACCACTCCTACTTTAGACACATCCTTCATCCTTCTACTTATGACTTATTCATATTATTTTTTTGTTCAGGAATAATTTAACTGCAAAGTAATTTATCTAAAATTTAACTCAATAGCTGATGTGAAATGAAAATATACAAATACAGCAAAAAGTTAAGTATCCAGTAGGTAATGAAGAGAACAATGACCCTGAGTATCTTTTGGTCGACATACTCTTTTAGAATAAGACCTCTGGCAATGGCTTTAAAAAGATGACAGTTTCTGAGTGTGTATGGCTTACTACATTTGTCTTCAGGAAATTCAGCTTAGCTATAGTTGTTTCCACTGAAAATGTATACATTCAAATAAGTCAGTATAATGTGATGAATAAGCTCTCATAGTTCATATATATGATTCAGACAATGTTTTGAGAGCATACTCTACAATCATTGTTCCGTATTCACACATGTACCTCTCTTCCTCATTCATTAGCCTATCTTTTCTATCAACATTCTAGTAAAATAGCGCTCATTAATATATTCAAAACTTCATCCTTACTATGCTCTTTTCTGTACTTATTGACTTCTCTATTTCAGTGCTTTCGCTTGACCATACCTACTGCCAGTTTCTGTGACACTAAACCCTACATGTATTCTTAAAATGTCTGGTAGAGGGCTATCTATTCTTAGTTATGTTCATGGTGCCATCGTTCTTTACACAGCCCTTGAATATTGATATTTCTCCCAAGATCTTATCGTGCCTCTCTCCATAAATTTACAGTAAACTTCATCTATAATCAGCATTTCAACTACTACCTATATTCTAAAATTATTGTTCTTGTCCTGTGTGCCTACATTTGAATGCCCAGAGACACTTAACACTCAATAAATACAAAAAGGAATTTTATCTCCTTCTCACAGTGTTTGTTCTACTTTTTGTATTTCTTGTATTATAGGTGGATTGAGTCTCATTCATTTATCAACCCACAGCCATGACAAACATCTTAGGTTTCTTATTATCTTCTTATCTACTACTTATTATCTGGTCATTTTATATATTCTATAGATGTAATATCCGTAATATGTCTTAACTATATTTCACTGACTCCATCATATTTCACTATTCCTAATTCTGTCTTTTGTGACTTCTCACCTAGCATCTGTCTGGCATCCCTTTACTTCATCCTCCATGTTCTATAAGAATAAGCTTTATACAATGCAAATAAGACCATGTAACATTGTTGTTAAGGATATTTTAATGCTTTGCTGTATTTTTAGTTTAAAATTAAAATTCCTTAACTTTTTCTAGAATACCTCTCATGGCATAATTCTTACTTACCATTCTAGCCTCAAGTTATACCACTCCAACACCTCCTCTTTGTTCACCTACATAGAATTAGTTATAACTTTATGCAGGACTCATGTTTTTCCTTAAAAATGGTGTTCCCCCCTTGGAATGCTGTTCTCTCCCTCCATTCCCTGCATACACTTAGGCTACACCCTGCTTGTCACTAAAAATGAAACTCAAACAATACCTTCTATTGGATTTTTTTCCTTATGCAGTAGAGAATGAAGATGGCTCATACATGTCAATTCCCAATACCTTTACTTTGTCTTCCTCTGTTATAAAGGATAAAAATCAAAGTGTTAACTAATCAAGCAATGCTGTTGTTAGAGTGAGCATGTGGTAATCCTGGACAATGAGCTATTATCAGAAGTCATATAGAGAGGGTTTTTCCTCAGAAATATCAAGATAAAGGTGTGGAAAGTGTTTTCTTTTTTTTAGAATGTGGAAGTACATGATGCCTGGAGCAGCAGCAACAATCAACCTATGATTATAGGCCAGAAGCAAGAAAAAATGGAAAAATACTCACAGGATCTAACATTGTTGAGTTCCAAAATCATTGCCAAAATTACTATTAGTCAACATTTAGTTTAAATCACTGTTTAGTTAAATTTCTCTTATTTTCAGGGTAATGCATTCCCAATATACCCTTAGGTTTGATGTATTTATCTTACTTCATAAAACACTCTACTCATGCCTCCTGTCACACAGCAGCAAGCCATGGTATAACGTTTTATAGCAATTGATTTACTTGTCTATGTCCTCCACTTGACTTGTTAATGTACAGAACAATGTTTTGCCTCTCAAGTACTTGGTCTTACGTATGGAAGATCACAGCTACCCTATAAAAATTTATTAAGAAAAAGAAATAATTATATTAATTAAATATGCAAGTGAGTAAATAACAGTGCTGTATGTCTTCATTGACCAAAGTAATAATTCCTCAGAGAGAATCACAAACTATACAGAGCAACTCTTAATTTTATTTTTTTTAATTTTTTTTTCAACGTTTATTTATTTTTTGGGGGGACAGAGAGAGACAGAGCATGAACGGGGGAGGGGCAGAGAGAGAGGGAGACACAGAATCGGAAACAGGCTCCAGGCTCTGAGCCATCAGCCCAGAGCCCGACGTGGGGCTCGAACTCACAGACCGCGAGATCGTGACCTGGCTGAAGTCGGACGCTTAACCGACTGTGCCACCCAGGCGCCCCGCAACTCTTAATTTTAAAAGGACTATGTCTGGCTTTTATTCCTTTAGTGGTGTATCTTCTCCAGAATTAGCTAAACGTACTTAGTGTTCTTTCTGCACAATAAATACCAGGACTCATCTTCATGGATTGGGTAGTACACCTACTAAATGTCCCCAGTAACATTGATAACTACAGTACAAAAATTTCCACTATATAGGATATCAGATGCAAGGCAGACAGTACTAATTCTTAATTTGTGGCATGCTCTTATATTAGGTACTCCCTTCACTACCCATATTTTTAGTCCTATTTCTCACCAATAGCTATCCTTTCTGATTTTTTCAATACAGGCTCTTAGATATCTATGTTGAAAAATATGAAACACATTTTTTACATAAAGTGAACTTTACATACATTGCAAAATATGTAATCATGTTTTATAAATGCATGTGCTTAAAATTTACACGAAGTTTATAAAACCTGTCCTATGATTATAAATGGCTCTTTTTCTAATTTTTTTCATTGAAAGCTTTTTTCTCTTAGAAACAATTAGAAAATATTTTTGTTGTGTTTATATCAAATGATTTCAATGTATGGTTTCTTTTGTTCAATATGACATTTGGAAATTCTTTCACGTAGTTGCACATATTAATAGTTCATTCTTTTTCATTGCAAATTGTTTTCCATAGTGAGCATTCCAGAAATTTTTATTGACTATTTTTGACAGACATTTTGCTTAATTTCAATTTTAGTTAACACGAATAAGGCTCCTATAAATTTTTTTTGTGCATTTCTCTTGTAGATCGATGAATACATTTCTGTTAAGTATATTACAAAGAGTAGAATTGCCGGGTCACAGTTTCTATGTTTAGTTTTCATACAGGTTTCTGACTTTCTAAGCAGTCATGCCAAATGCCAGCAGTAATGAGTGGTCCTAGTTTTCTATATCTCTAGCAAAACATTTTTTTTTGTTTTTGCATGATGGTTATCTGGTATCTTGTTTTGGTTAAAATTTCATTTTCTTAATGGCTAATTATGATCAGCAGCTTATATGATTTTTGGTGTTTTGAATATGTGATTTGTGAAGTCCCTGGTCAAGTAACTTTCCAATTTTTAAATATTAAATTTTCATTCTTTATTCCACTGCAAAACAAGCTTTTTGAAATTCATATCTGAGTATGTCACTTCTGACATGGTTCCTCATTTATCTTAGGATAAAGTCCAAACTTTCAAATGTGGTTTCTTAGGCAACATATAAACTGGCACTTGCTTTACTCTCCAAGTATATCTCTTACTCTGTCCCACTTGTACTTAACCTTACATCATATTGAACTTCCTCCAATTACTGGAATGCTCTGTGAATCACCGAATCCTATATGACACATCTTAATAACTGCTATGTATAAAGAATTGATTGAATTAGATACAAAGTTTATGAACCTACACAAGTTCAGCAACAATCTTTTCTTCCAGAAGCATAGCCCAAGTCTCACCTTGGCTAAGCTACTGCAGCTAGCTGAAGTTTCCCCAGCTAATATGCCCTGCATGACCCACAAATTGTGTGGAGTCAGTTCACTACTGCCAATGAACAAAAAGCATATCACAAGGTGGTATATGGTGGACAGTGCAATGAGTCACTCATATACCCCTCCAAAGACAAGGAACTTATTTCTTTAGTGGCTGGAATTATTGCCTGCTGACAACACAGATAAAGCATTTCTAGGTGTTGCCCTTAGCAGAAAGACAATGGAGGTGCCTGGGTGAGACAGAGCCTTATCTTGTGCTCTGCCCCCCACCCCCCACCAGGAGTGGAGCCTGCTTAAGATTCTCTCTCTCTCTCTCTCTCTCTCTCTCTCTCCCTCTGCCCCTTCCCCACTTATGCTCCCTCTCTCACTCTCTCTCTCTCTCTCTCTCTCTCACACACACACACACACACACGCACATATATATACATATACCTTTAAAAAGAAAGATAATGGCTCCTGTAAGATTGCACATTCAATCTGGATGCAGCCTGACTATAATGACCAGCTAATAGGGGAATAAAAGTCTGGTCTCCTCTCATGGTTTCTGGATGACTAAAGGGCTCTGTATTTGGGCTGAGCCTTTTGTTGTAATTGCATCAATGTTCTGCTTCCAAGGAGCACTACCCACTAAACTTTCTGCATTCAGATTACCATCTCTGAGGGGCACCTGGATGGCTCAGTTGGTTAAGCGTCTGACTTGGGCTCAGGTCATGAATTCACAGTTCATGAGTCTGAGCCCCACCTCGGCCCCACACTGGTAGTGTGGATCCAGCTTGGGATTCTTATTCTCTCCTCTCTGCCCCTTCCCTGCTCCTGCTTTCTTTCTCAAAATAAATAAATAAATAAATGTGAAAAAAATTTCCATCTCTGAGTCTTCCCTATATTCCTGAGCAGTGCCTGGGGGTCAGAATGAGGTGATAGGGAATGTCTGGGAGTTCACTCCCTTTTAGGGTTATAACTTTGAAATGGGAAATTTAGAACAGGAAAGAACTGAGAAAGTGAAGTGCTCTTCAGTCATCCTTATATCTGTTGCCCCTTGAAATCTGCCTTATCAAACTTGAGGTGAGGAAGAGGCAAACATCTCTTTCCATTGGGAGATGAGAGTACATTCCAAAATATCCAAAAATATCTTCCATGTAAATTTCTCAGCTTCTTTCAACACGAGCCTTTCTAGAGTAGGATGAACTAAAGGCCACAAAATTTACTTTATGGCATTTCCTTACAGATTCTGCATGAGCAATCTAGATTAATTTGTGGATAAAATTGCCATTGTAACCTCAGCTAACAATGAGGAGAGTCTCACACACAAACACCTTCACACACGCACACCCCCACACAAATAGCTAGGTAGGTAAGTAAATGGATCTCTCCCCGCTCAAGTCCTTAAATATGCTATTATGCTTGTCTCAAAAACTTGCCACATATAATTAGTATTCATTCTCTTCCTTCAAAACTTCCTCAGGGAGGACATTCCTGGCCTTACAGAATAGACAATATGCCTCTGTTCCGTGTCTCAGAACACCTTTTCTTTTCTAATATAACACTCATAACAATTTATTGCTGTATCTAGTGCCTAAGGTTTTCTTAGGGGATATGAAGAAGAAAGGAAGTGAAGGAAAGCATAGAAAACACTGTAGCAAGTCTCCAATACATTTAGAACACTACACACGTATTCCCAGAGGTATTACTTCTCTGGAGATTTCTTGAAATTGAGGTTTGTTGTATGATTCTTCAGAATTCCAACTGAATTCCTACCAAATCTAGGGGTGTTCATTAGGATGAAAAAAGGAGTTTACAGGATCCTTGGGCTACATTTACTAATTTATTTCATAAATCAGATATAAAGAATCAGTTAGTTGCTTGTTGGTAGTGATTTACATATTAAGAATACATGTGGCTCAGAATATAACACTGTAAAACTGAAACTTTGTCATATATCCAAAGAAAAAGTGATGACCCACTGTGTGAATAATAAAATAATTTTGCTTGACTCTCCATTAATCTTAATATTGGAATTTACTATTTCTCTACTACTTAATGTTTTAAGACAAATGATAAAATAAATTGTAAATATTAAATATGATTCACATTTTTAAGTTACAAACAACATCAACTCTTTAACATACCTGGGTTTTAAATTCTTCAATAATATAAACAGATCCCATGGTTTTAAACAGGACTCATTAATGCTATAACTGGCATAGAGTTTACTAATTTGACTTCTGGAGAGATTAAATTAAAGACAAAACTTTATAGTATAACAAAATAAGCACATACCCTTAAGGACAGTGAACCTGAATACTAATACAGGATTTCTTCAGGAATTTTGAAACTCTTAAAAAGAAAGATAACTTATCTCAATTATTTTTATCTAGAGCACAAAGTGAATCTTCAGCTTGGAATTTATTATTTTTGTGCTAAACACTTTTGGTTCATTAACTTGGATCTTTGTAAATAAATATTTATGGAACTCCAAACATTTGGCATTAAACCAGGCTTTTGAAACATGAAAATGAATAAAATATTTATCTAAATTTCAAGGAACTCATGATCTTTGATGGGAAGGTAGAAGGGTAAAGAAAATGAGTCATTATGTGATTTTGATATTTTTATGCATATATATGCATATGTATATATATTTGTTTCAAATGTATATTTAAATTCTAGTAAGTTAGGGGCACCTGGGTGGCTCAGTCGGTTAAGTGTCCGAATTCAGCTCAGGTCACGATCTCGCGGTTCGTGAGTTCGAGCCCCGAGTCGGGCTCTGGGCTGATGGCTCAGAGCCTGGAGCCTGCTTCCGATTCTGTGTCTCCCTCTCTCTCTGCCCCTCCCCTGTTCATGCTCTCTCTATGTCCCAAAAATAAATAAACGTTAAAAAAAATTAAATTCTAGTAAGTTAACATATAGCATAATATGAGATACCCAGTGTCCATCACAAGTGCCCCCCTTAATACCCATCACCCATTTAGCCCATCCCCCACCTACCTCCCTTCTAACAGCACTCAATTTGTCCTCTTATACTTAAAAGTTTCTTACGGTATTCCTCCCTTTTTTTTTCCATCCTCTATGTTCATCTGTTTGTTTCTTAATTCCACAAGTGAAAAATGAGTGAAATCTTATAGTATTTGTCTTTCTCTGACATTTCATTTAGCATAATACATTCTAGCTCCATTCACATCACTGTAAATAGCAAGACTTCATTCTTTTTGATGGCTGAGTAATATTCCTATGTATATATGTATGTATATATGTGTATATATATAATATATATAGTATATATATAAATCCAAGATATATATACACATATGCATATATATATATACACACACACATATATATATACACGTGTGTGTGTGTGTGTGTGTGTGTGTGTGTGTTTATACATTCATCAGTCAATGGACATGAAGGCTCTTTCCACAATTTGGCTATTGTTGATAATGCTGCTATAAACATTAGGGAGCATGTGCCCCTTTGAATTAGTATTTTTGTATCCTTTGGGTAAATACCTAGTAGTGCAATTGCTGGTTCATAGGGTAGTTCTATTCTTAACTGTCTGAGGAACATTCACACTGTTTTCCCAAGTGGCTACAACAATTTGCATTCCCGCCAAAAATATAGGAGGGTTCCCCTTTGTCCACATCCTTGCCAACATCTGTTGTTTACTGTATTGTTAACTGTAGCCATTCTGACAGGTGTGAGGTGGTATCTCACCATAGTTTTGATTTGTATTTCCCTGATGATGAGAGATGTTGAGCATCTCTTCATGTGTGTGTTAGCCATCTGGATGTCTTCTTTTGAAAAATGTCTATTTATGTCTTCTCATTTCTTAACTGGATTATTTGTATTTTGGATTTGAGTTTGATAAGTTATTTTTTTAAGTTTATTTATTTTGAGAGAGAGAGAGAGAGAGAGACAGAGAGAGAGAGAGCAGGGGAGGTCAGGGAGAGAGGGAGAGAGGGAATCCAAGTGGACTCCATGCTCTCAGTGGAGAGATGGATGCAAGGCTTGATTCCATGAAACCTGAGATCATGACCAAGCAGAAATCAAGAGTTGGACACTCAACAGACTGAGTCACCGAGGCACCCCAATAATTTCCTTATAGACTTTGGATACTATCCTTTTATCAGATATCACATTTGCAAATATCTTTTCCCATTCTGTAGGTTGCCTTTTAGTTTTATTGATTATTTCCTTCACTGTGCAGAAGCTTTTTATCTTGATGAAGCCTCAACAGTTCAGTTTTGTTTTTGTTTCCCTTGACTCTAGTGATGAAATATTCTGAAATGTTCTGCTAAGTCCACTTGTTCCCATTTGTCAAAGACATTATTTCTTTGTTGATTTTCTGCTTAGATGATCTGTTCTTTGCTGTAAGTGGGGTGTTAAAGTCCCTTACTATTATTGTATTGTATCAGTGAGTTTATTTATGTTTGTTATTGTTTTTTATATTTGGCTTCTTCAAATTAGGGGCATAAATATTTATAATTGTTACATCTTATTGGATTGACCCCTTTATTATGATATAGTGCCCTTCATCTCTTGTTTAAAATCAGTCTTTGGTTTAAAATCTAGTTTGTCTGATAGAAGTATGGCTACTCTAGCTTTCTTTTGATGTCCATTAGCATAATAGATGGTTCTTCATTCCCTCACTTTTATTCTGTAGTGTCTTTCAGTCTAAAGTGAGCCTCTTGTAAGCAGCATGAATATATGTTTATTTATACATTCTGATACCCTTTGTCTTTAGATTGGAACATTTAGTCTATTTACATTAAAAATGATTTTTGATAGATATGAATTTAGTACCATTGTACTTCTTGTGAAGTCATTGTTTTTGGAGATTTCTTCTGTTCCTTTCCATTATTTGTTGCTTTTGGTCTTACCTTTCCAAAGAGTCCCCTTTAATATTTCTTGTAGGGCTACTTAGTGGTCATGAACACCTTTAGTGTTTATTTGCCTGGGAAACTCTTTATCTCTCCTTCTATTCTAAATGACAGCCTTGCTGAATAACATATTCTTGGCTGCACATATTTCCCATTCATCACATTGAATGTATCATGGCACTTCCTTCTGGCCTGCCTAGTTTCTGTAGATAAGTCTTCTGTTAACCTTATTTGTTTTCCATTATAAGTTAGGGATTTGTTTTCCCTTCTTTTCCATTTTTTCCCTCAGGATTTTTTTCTTATCTCTGTATTTAGCAAATTTTACTATGATATGTCTTGTGTTGCCTGCTTTTGTTGATATTGATGGTAGTTCTTGTGCCTCAAAAACTTGGATGTCTGTTTTCTTCTGAAGTTTAGGGAAGTTATCAGCTATAGTTTGCTCAAATAAAATTTTGCCTATTTTTACCCTTTCCTCTTCTTCTTCTTGGACTCCTGTGATATGAATGTTATTATGCTTTATGGAGTCAATAAGTCCCCTAAGTCTTCATTCACGATCCAATATTTTTTCTCTTCCTCCTCTTTACAACTTTGTTATTTTCCACAATTTTATCTTCTAAAATTCCAATTTGTTCTTCTGCTTCTTCCATCCTTGTGGTCATTAAATCCAATTAGATTCATATCTTGATTGTAGCATTTTTTATTTTGATCTGATAGTTTTTAGGTCTTTTATCACTACAGTAAGGAACTCCCTGATGTCTTGTATACTTTTCTTAAGCCTAGCTAGTATCCCTTTATGATTTTTGTTTTAACTTCTGGTTCAGGTATATTACTTATGTCTGTTTCAATTAGGTGCCCAGCAGTGATCTTTTCTTGTTCTTTCTTTTGGAATGAATTCCTCCTTCTTGGCATTTTTTTCAGTCTCTGTCTTCTCTGTGTTAGGGAGGCCTGTTATATTTCCCGTTCCTGAGACTAATGGATATGTTAAGAAGACATTATACACTGCCCAGGGTCTGGCACTTCAGGAAATGATTCTTGTGTATGCTGTGTGAACTCTGCTGTTGTGCTTGGCTGCTCTTTCCCTCAGGTCAGTTCTCTGCAGTATTTATCCTTGCCTGTAGTGAGGAGTGTTTGGACCATGCTTAGTGTGTGGCAAGTTTTAACTAGGTGTGTTTTGGTCTGCTCATTAAAAGAGGCTAGATCCAGTCTCCACTAGAGCTGAAGCTTTGCAGGACTCTATTGTCAGTAAACTTGGTGCCTATGGGGAGTTTCTGCTGGTCTTCTGGAGGAAAAGCCTGCTGCTTCTCTGGCTCTCAGACACACTTTCCCTAGTGAAAAAGCACTTGCATAGGGCAGATGGGTGGGCTTGGTGTAAGCAGCTCAAGCCTCCACTGTGGACACTGTGCTGCTCCTGAAGTCTGCCTATGCTTCCACGATGTGGCATCTTTTCTTTCTGTAGTTGTGCAATGTGTTCTCTCAGTCTTCTGATAGATTTCTTGGGTGTTTAGAATGATTTGTTATTTATTTAGCCAGGCAAGCATTGGAACCCCCACACTCCACCATCTTAACCCCTAAGTGATTTTGATTAAAGAAAGTGTTTTGTCAGTATAGCAGAACTTTATTTAGACTGGGGAGGTGTAAGGAAAAGGCTTCTCAGAGATAGTGGTATCAGTGGAATCTTGAATTATGAGTAGAAATTAGATAGGAAGCCTAGGGGATGAGATGAAAGTCAAGAAGGCTAGCATAGAATATAGTAGTAGAGAGAACATAGCACATTTGGGAGTGATTCAAACTTAAATCCGTGAGGCTGAGAAGTTAGGAAAGATCAAAAGCCTAACAATCCATCTGGCATGCTACAGAATTTGGATCTTTCATTGACACAGGGTGATTCATAAATGGGTAATACTTCTGAAAATGGTCATAATAAAAGTTACCAGTTTCCCTTAGATTTTATAAGCTATTTGACTACTAAACTGATAAAATAAATGAAACTTCCAGTATGTCTCCTCATTGAGAATGTCTATTTTAAACAACTTTGGAATTAACACACTTACAAATTATGATTTCTATTTGATGTGATTTTAGAAAGTATCCCCTTTATTTCTTAAAATGGATTCCACACAAATATATACAATAATTTTAGATTATTAACTTATGTGGAAATGATGAATGCAAGTAATTTCAAAGTAGTCTAAAATTAGGGTGTTCTCTACATAGATAATTGAATTCTATAATGATCTCCGTTTCAGGATAAAGAATATTTAACTGTCACCAAAATGATGAATCTCCAAAACATAACAGTTCTTATTTAATTTTTATAAAATAATTTTTATAATAAAATTGTTAAATGTGCCTCATGAATGTGTAATTTGCCAATAATTAATACTTTTATTGATATTAAAAATATTAATGGTCTAACTACAGGGTTCGTTTGAGTGGGATATACCTGAAGGTACAAGATAAACAAGAACAATGTACGCATTTAAATCAAGAACAATAATCAGTAATAGTCCTTTAACAATGGTCTGCAGGTAGGTTTTGCTGGTAAAAAGATTCTTGGTTTCTTATGCTCACATTTTATGGACATTTATTTCTAAAAAGTAATAATAAAACGTAAACTGGGTGATTCTGGCTATTGCTATAAGAAAAAGTATACGTATTTTCCCTAATTTAGTACATTTTAAACAAATTTATGACCAAGACAATTTTCAAGGGTCACACTTAAAATTGATGTTAACATTCCAAAAGACCACTAGCATGTCTAGCAAATGAATGTGCTTCTTGGATTTGGCTAGTGGTAAGACAGGCACCATAGAGTAGTGGACTACATAGACTTAATGATATCCATTCTCAGTGTCAAAATCAGTGTTAGTCAAGGTTTTTAAGAAAACAATATATATATATATATATATATATACACACACACACACACACACATACATACAGATGTATATGTGTATGTACATATGTGTTTGTGTGTGTGTATATGTGTGTATTGGAGAGATGTATACATGCATACAATATATATAAAGAGATTATTATGAGGAATTGGGTCATGTGATTATGGTGTCTTTAAGCCAGAGCCCAGGAAAGTTGGTAGTATAATACTAGTACAAGTCCAAAGGCCTGAGAACTCAAGAGAACCTAAGGTACAAATCCAAATTTCAGGGCAGGAGAAGATCCATGGAAAGCTAAATCAGCCAGGCAAAGGGATTAAATTCTGCCTTCCTCTGCCTTTTGTTTCATTCAGGCCCACAACAGATTGGAGGATGCCCACTCACTTTGGAGGGAAGTCTGCCTTACTTTGTCTATCAATTCAAATGCTAATCTCATCTGCAAACATCCTTACAGACATACCCAGAAATAATCTTTAATCAAATACTTGGGCACCTCATGACCCAGTCAAGTTGACACACATATAATTAATAATCACAAACATGAAAGTGATATGTTAAGATCACTTTTGTTTAAAATAGATCTTTCATCAGATAAGAAATTTAAAAATATAAGCACAAGTGCACAAAGGATAATTTTGAATTTTTTCACCCTAAATGGTACTCCACCTTCCCAGAAGATTTTTCATAGCCTTCCTTTTCACAACATCAAAACAACAAAGAACATTTACTAATTCCTCTGAGTATGGGAGTTTGTTTGAAATTACTCCTTTATTGCATGCTCCATGCAACATCACCTTCCATACCCGTGGCAATCACTGCTTCTATTCTTATCCCTTCTTCCTTCAACTTACTGCAGGTTTATCCTCCCACTGACTTGGTGAGGAACAATAAATTGCATTGCTTTTTACTTAAATATTACACATTTTCTTTTCTAACAAATTTATGTATTTATGTATTTCTCTGTGTGATGATGCTTATGACACAGTGTGCAAACTGTGTGTGTTAAACTACAAGTTTAACAACCTGTTTTAATCAATGATCAGGAAACAAAGTTTTAAGTATTGTATGTAATAAATTGCTACGTAGGTGCTTTATTGTATTTAATTACATTTTAGGCAATTAGTTAGGGATTTTAGGTTAATGTGGAATTCATAATAAATGTCCCATTTAGAAGAATGGGAAATGGTTTGATAGCTTTTGTGGCATAATTATTGCTTTTCAGTAATGGATTACTGAAATTATGTGGGAGATGCTTCTATATTTATGCCAGGGAGCTTGTTATTTTTATTGACACACTAATAATTTTTTATTACATATAAGATTTTGAGCAAGAAAACAACATGATCCAATTTTCATTTTGAAAAGACATGTGTCCCTTTGAGACCTTTTAAGAAACCAGATTTTATACGTATATTTTACAGTGGTAGTGGAACACTATTAGTGCACTTTTAATCGATATTCTATATGTGAAGGATAAAACGGTTCATATTCAAACACTGTAATTCAGCAGCAATAATAATATAAATGTTTAAATTTAAAAGTTGATCATGACAAAAATATTTTTGTCACTTACCACTGACCATTGCATTGTCCTTTTTTATTATTGATAATAATTACCCTATAAATTTATTTCAGAAATACAATAGAAAATATCTGTCTCTGAAGTGTCTTGGAATTTTTCATTTACATATTTATTCCTCCTTTCCTTCTGTAACTTTAAAACTAATGCTCTTGCAATATGTAACTCGTAAATTTTGTCAGATATTTGTGTTATATAATGAGACGTCTGAAATGTATTCTCCTCTGTCTTCAAATCATTCTACATGCAATTATCATTTCAATATCTCTTTATCATATATTTGCTTTGTTTTCTAAACCCAAATATATCCATATTGTAAACAAAAGTTTCATACTGAACCTTACTCCAGGTTTTCTATCCCCCAAAAAGCTTTCTCTAATGCTGGCTGTACATCAAACATCATTCTCCAATGTTTGGTTTCTATTTACACTTACATTATCATTAATTCATGTATTCTATGCATGTTTATTAATTAATTTTTTTCAAGATTCAAATAGTCTAAGTGTAGAAGAATAATAATCAAATTACTTATTAGTAAAATGGAAGGAATATCTATCTACCTATCATGTATCTAATATATAGGTATATATATATATATATATATATAGGCATCAAAAACACCTCTAGAGAAAAAAGCAAAACAATACAAAACAATATAAGACAGAAAGTAAAAAGAAAAAGCCAAACTTGTTCAGGTAGGGTGAGTATGCAGACCCCAGGAAGGATGCCTAAAGAAGAATAGATGACTATTTGGCTAATATTTGGACTTTTGTTTTTCCAAGTCACATATGCAAGATGTTGATAACTGAATTAATGGAACAATAGAGGATACCATTTCAAAGATGCATTATAGGAATGGAAAATGTGTGAGCTGTCTGTAGGAGCAGCATTAGGGAACAGACCAGGTATTATGTTTTGTATATCCTGCTTCATATATCCATGGCACATTTCTTAAAATATCCACTTGGTGGTTATTCTTTGGGCTCTGAGTCTTCGCTTCTTTCATTTTTGTTTTGTACTTTTTAGATGTGGGTCAAAGTTCTAAGTCCTGTTTCAAGGGAGTTGCAAAGCAAATACTGCCCCAAGTATCAATTCAAGTTTTTGTTTGTAGTTCTATTGATAGATATGAAATGCCAGAGGAGAGAATATAATAAGTGTTGAGGTATAATGGTGATGTTCACCAAGAGTGGGATATAAGAAGTGTCCACTGAACATAATGGAAGGGATGTTTGCATTATCAGAAAGTTCTTTTGACCCTTTTCAAAATTTGATTTAAAAATATTATACCTCCTTGGTCTGTTTTACTGTTTTAATGTCTTTTGGTGTGTCATAATTCCAAATGTACATATTGTACAACTATTTTACAGACTGTTTTATTATATTTTAATATGTAGTATATAATACAATGCATTGTATTATATAATATTATATAGATTGTTAAGGATCATCTTCTCATGTGTTTTTTGAAGAAATCTCTAGGAACAGGTATAAGTGTAGGTTCATACAGAGTGGTCTGGGGATTCCCAAAGATTTGACAGTTTTGGAACCTATCTTATGCTAAGACAACCTTAACATTCCCCTCAGATTCACTAAACTTTAGAAAGGTCTTTTCCTAACTATAGTCTCCTGACCTCCTTTAGACTATTTACTTCAGAAAACTCACAGGTGTAAGTTCTTTCTATGCTTATTCAAGATGTAAATACTCTGCAAGACTTTTTCAAGTTTCATTACTCAGAAATATCTTTCTCCAGGAACTAAGAACCACGTCTTAGAAATGTAATCACCAGGAAAGACAATAATCTTATTTCCCTGTCTCTGTTTGAAAGTTCGAGCCTAACTTCAATAAGCACCAATTAACAAGCTAGATGGCAATTCACATTGTCCAACCTTCCCACGAAGGTCCTCTAGTACTTTGACACTAGCTCATCCCAGTGCTTAAAATCTCTGTCATGGCTTTGAGTCTAATCTCCCTTATTTCCATTAACCTTGCATAAAGCCTTCCTTGCCTGTTTAACTTGCCCAGTTTTCTTTGGCAATGTTGACTTTTTGAGTTACAAGAGTTATACAAGTTTGGGAACAAACCTGGTTAAGCTACAGTTAAGGATTTTTGGATACTGGGTGTAGGGGGAGGACTTGTTCTCCCAGTTAAAGACTATTGCCAATAGGTAGATTTTTCTTATTTACATGTTCAGTGAGTATCACTTCTTGAGGATGTTAGCTTTATTAAGGAGTATCGTAACACAAATATATAAGGATTTTCTATTTTCACTGTCACTGCATTTGTTACCTCTGATTGCTCTCAGCCAGATTTTCTTTTTCTCTCTCTCATTGGCTTTTGAATTAAAATATATTTCAAATCTACAACTAATCTGAAATAAAAATCTGCTAATAATATCTCTGTGTATGCCTGAGGTTAATTTACTTAGAGAAAATTGTTGCATATATTTCCACTTCAGATAGAAAAAATTATGAAAACGTATCTCTTCATAAATTCAAAAAATTGATAAATATATATGTTTTAAAGCCATATTTATTAAAGTATAGTTTAAACACAAAAAATAACACTTTTTTTAGCTGCAAAGTTCTATAATTCATAACAAATGTACATAGTCACATACCCAACCAGGAAAATCAAGAATTAGAATATTGCCATCATGGGGGAGGGAGCCAAGATGGCGGAACAGCATGGAAGTTTTTTGTGTGTCTCGCATCCATGAAATACAGCCAGACCAACACTAAACCATCCTACACACCTAGAAAACTGATTGGAGGATTAACACAGCAATCTGTACAACCTGAACCACAGAATTCAGCAGGTACGCAGCAGGGAGCTACTTTTCCCGCAGAGAGAGGAAGGAGACGGGAGGGGGAGAAAACAGGAAAAGCACCCCTCCCCAAAAGCAGCTGGAGAGAAAGTGGAAAATTGGAAACAGCCACAGGGACTAAACTAAAATGGGAGAAAGGAGAAAGGAGAGGCTTTAAATTCCATTAAGACAGTAAACAAGGGGAGACCAAAGGCTGCAACTCCACAGCTCCATACCTGGCAGTGCTCTGGTGGGAAGGGCAAATCCTCAGGAGCACAGTGGGGTTGGGGAGGTTCTCGGGCCACACGGGAAGAAGTGGTTCCACTGCTGGAAGGACATTTGGTAGAGGCTGTGAGACTACCTGGGCCCAGAAGCCCCCAGAGAATGGCCACATTCACTCGTGCTGGAACAAGGTCATTGGGGGTGAGGCCTGGTGCCAGTACCTCCATAATCCCTGAGGTGCTGCTGCTACACTGTCTCAAGAACTTTTTTGGGGGGCGGGCTGGCACCTGGCCGCAGTCTCGGGTCACCGTCAGCAGCAGGGTCCATGAAACGTTCCTGGGTGCAGCCGACATTTGGCCATTGCTTGGTGAGTCCCTCCTGCAGAGGGGTGGAAGGGGTCAAAGTCACAGTCCTTTAGAAGTAAGACGCTGGGGAAAACAGCCACATCTGATACAAAAATCAGGGAGAGGTATTGCCTGGGGCTCGGTCACAGACAGTGAAGAAGTGGAGAGTGGACAAAAGCTGAAGACAGAGGACAGGTGTATGAATGCTGATCAGGGAGAACAGAGTTCCGATATTAGAGACTGGGTAGCTGGGTGGCGCCATTTTCACCGCTCCCGCGCATGCACATATGCACCTAGGAGCACCACAACAATCCACCACAGTAAGCTAGCAGCGCCATCTAGTGGAGAATGGAGCTGTTACACTAAGACCGGCCCAACTGGGCCATCCTTGCTCTTCAAGAACACAAGTCTCACCGCCTGCTTACTTTATGGACTATAAAGCACTTCATAGTCTGACTTCTAGGGGAAAAGGAAGTAATTTCAGTTGTATTTCAATCTGTTAGCAGGTCCA
Organism: Prionailurus bengalensis; assembly: GCF_016509475.1. NCBI lineage: Eukaryota > Metazoa > Chordata > Mammalia > Carnivora > Felidae > Prionailurus > Prionailurus bengalensis. Next base: position 92,207,015 of record NC_057349.1, read on the forward strand.
TCTATTCAGTTTTCTGTTTTCCCCCCGCTTTTTCACTTCTTTTCTTTTTCTTGAATACAAAAAAGAAAAAATTCATTTTTATTTTCAATTTTTATTAAAAATATTTTTCCTTAATTTCTTTACCATATTTTTTATTTTGTGTAAACTTTTTTCAAATTCTATGTTACTTCTATCATTTTATGTTAGTATACTTCAGTGTATTCACTGTTTCAAAATTTCAAATGATTTCGTTTTTTTTTCTGTTTCTTTTTTCTCTTTTTCATTTCTTTTCTTTTTCTTGAATACATAAAGAGAAAAATTCATTTTTATTTTTTATTAAAATATTTTTCTTTAATTTTTTTCTACTATATTACTTTGTGTAAATTTTTTCAAATTCTATATTATTTCCATCATTTGGTTATAGTCCACTTCAGTGTATTCATTTTTTCAAATTTTCAAACAATTTCCTTTTTCCCCCCTTTTTTATCTAATCTGTCAAACCACTTTCAACACGGAGACCAAAACACACCTAGGATCTAGTATCATTTATTCAATTGTGTGTGTGTGTGCTTATAATTTCAATATTTCAATATTTTTTAATTTTATTTTTTTAATTTTAATTTTTCTACATCATTAATTCCTTTTCTCCCTTCAAAATTATTAAATGAAGGAATTCACCCCAAAAGAAAAAGCAAGAAGAAATGACATCCAGGGATTTAACCAATACAGACACAAGCAAGATGTCTGAACCAGAATTTAGAATCACGATAATTCTGAACCAGAATTTAGAATCACGACATATCATAGTCAAATTCACAAACTATTCAGGCAAGGAGAGAATCATGAAAGCAGCAAGGGAAAAAAAAAGTCCTTCACCTACAAGGGAAGACAAATCAGGTTTGCAGCAGACATATCCACAGAAACTTGGTGCGAAGTCCAGCCCCAGCAGGTCCAGGGGTTACTGAAGGATGAATGGTGTTGGCGGAAATAACAAATGGACACAGACAACAGCAGTGTGTTAGACTGGCCACTTTATTGTGGCAAATGTGGCATTATATTTGTTAGCAATTTCCTTGTAGCATGTGTCATTTTTGTTTCTCAGCATTACCTAATTCTAAAAATGTTCCTTTGTGTAATCACCCATTAAGGAACGATATAGTTATTTTCTTGTAACGTTCCCTCCTGCCCTTTTGCTCATTGATTAATTTCTTCATATTATTTTCATTATGTATCTATGTTTGTTTATAAAGCATTTGCTATTTTCATGAAAAGTCATCTATCTCTCAACACATCAAGTGGAACGTTTACAGGGATATGACTTCTTAATTGTTCCTTTGAACCATTTGCAGTACAAGAAACAAAGGTATTTGCTTTGGTCTGGGGTGCCAGGAGGGAGCAAAGAGGGCCCTGGGAACCCACACTTCATGCGTTCCCAGAGAGACAATGTATACCTAGGAACTAATGAACCATTCTGTACCTTAACCTACCAGGTCCAATAATCATCTGGAATGCCTCCTGGGGCCAAGTGGGCTTAGGGGTTGGAGTAACTTGTATCCATAGATACATTCCTTTGTTGCTGGAGTGGGGCTTTAGAACCCATTTGTCCCCTCCTTGGCTGGGAAATATATGGGGCTATCCTTCCTTTACGTAGAGGGGTCTTTAGAGGGGGTGGCAAGGGCTGGATGTAGGGTCGCATAATTTCCCTGTGGAATCTTATTTATTTCCCCAGTGGTTCTTTTCCCGGGGGGCCTGTTATGGGCAATTCCCCAACCGACAAATCCCCAGGTACTTTCATTGGTAGGGGGGCTGCCCTGACCAATGCTAAGGCCAAATTACATAAAAGCAGGAATACAAGAAGCTTCACTTTCGGTGGGCTGCCATGCAGTCCCGATCCATCCACCGCCAGGCCCTGCCATCAGGCTGGTTGGAAAGCTTGGCTTCTGGCAATTTGGCAGGCTGGAAAGGAGTGGCAGGATATATTCAATGTGCTGAACCAGAAAAATATGCAGCCAAGAATTCTTTATCCAGCAAGTCTGTCATTCAAAATAGAAGGAGAGATAAAGTTTCCCAAAGAAAAGTTAAAGCAGTCTGTGACCACTAAACCAGCCCTGCAAGAAATTTTAAGGGGGGCTATCTGAGGGGAGAAAAGATGAAAATATAAATAAATACATACATACATACATACATACCAAAAGCAGAAAAGATTAGAAAGGACCAGAGGACGTCACCAGAATCTTAACTCTACAAACAACATAATGGCAATAAATTCATATCTTTCAGTATTCACTCTAAATGTCAATGGACTCAATGCTTCAATCAAAAGACATAGGGTAACAGAATGGATAAGAAAACAAGATCCATCTATATGCTGTTTACAACAGACCCACTTTAGACCTAAAAACACCTTCAGATTGAAAGTAAGGGGATGGAGAACCATCTATCATACTAATGGTCAACAAAAGAAAGCCAGAGTAGCCATACTTATATCAGACAATCTAGACTTTAAAATGAAGACAGTACCAAGAGATGCAGAAGGGCATTATATCATAATCAAGGGGTCTATCCACCAAGAAGACTTAACAATTATAAACATTTATGTGCCAAATAGAGAATTACCCAAATATATAAATCAATTAATCACAAATATAAAGAAAGTCATTGATAGTAATACCATAATAGTAGGAGACTTCAACACCCCATCACAGCAATAGACAGATAATATGATAAAAATATCAACAAGGAAACAATGGCTTTGAATGACACACTGGACCAGATGGACTTTAATAGATATATTCAGAACATTTCATCCTAAAGCAGCAGAATATACATTCTTCTCCAGTGCACATGGGGCATTCTTAAGAATAGAGCACATACTGGGACACAAATCAGCCCTCAGCAAGTACAAAGAGATCGACATCATACCGTGCATATTTTCAGATCACAGCGCCATGAAACTCGAAATCAACCACAAGAAAAACTTTGGAAAAGTAGCAAATACTTGGAGACTGAAGAACATCCTACTAAAGAATGAATGGGCTAACCAAGAAGTTAAAGAGGAAATTAAACAGTATATGGAAGCCAATGAAAATGATAGCACCACAACCCAAAACCTCTGGGATGCAACAAAGGCAGTCATAAGAGGAAAGTATATAACAATCCAGGCCTTCCTAAATAAGGAAGAAAGATCTCAGATACACAACCTAACCTTATGCCTTAAGGAGCTGGATAAATAACAGCAAATAAAACCCCAAACCAGCAGAAGACAGGAAATAATAAAGATTAGAGCAGAAATTAATGCTATCGAAACCAGAAAAAGAGTAGAACAGATCAATGAAACCAGAAGCTGTTTCTTTGGAAGAATTAACAAAATTGATAAACCAGTAGCCACTTTGATCAAAAAGAAAAAGGAAAGGACCAAATAAATAAAATCAAGAATGGAAGAGGAGAAATCACAACCAACACAACAGAAATAAAAACAAAAAGAGAATATTATGAGCAATTATATGCCAATAAAATGGGAAATCTGGAAGAAATGGAAATATTCCTAGAAACATATACATTGCCAAAAGTGAAACAGGAAGAAATAGAAAATTTGAACAGACCAATAACCAGTAAGGAAATTGAATTAGTAATCAAAAATCTGCCAAAAAAACAAGAGTCTAGGACAGATGGCTTTCCAGGGGAATTCTACCGGACATTTAAGGAAGAGTTAACACCTATTCTCTTGAAAGTGTTCCAAAAAATAGAAATGGAAAGAAAACTTCCAAACTCTTTCTATGAAGCCAGCATTACCTTGATTCCAAAACCTGACTAGACCCCATTAAAAAGGAGAACTATAGACCAATTTCCCTGATGAACATGGATGCAAAAATCCTCAACAAGATATTAGTCAACTGTATCCAACAATACATTAAAAAAATTATTCACCACGACCAAGTGGGATTTATACCTGGGATGCAGGGCTGGTTCAATATCTGCAAAACAATTAACGTGATTCATCACATCAATAAAAGAAAGGACAAGAACCATATAATCCTCTCCATAGATGCTGAAGAAGAATTTGACAAAACACAGCATCCTTTCTTTATAAAAACCCTGAAGAAAGTAGGGATAGAAGGAGCATACCTTGAGATAATAAAAGTCATATATGAATGACCCAATGCTAATATCATCCTTAATGGGGAAAAACTGAGAGCTTTCCCCCTAAGGTCAGGAGCAAGACAGGGATGTCCACTCTCGCCACTGTTATTAAACATAGTATTGGAAGTCTTATCCTCTGCAACCAGACAACACAAAGAAATAAAAGGCATCCAAATCGGCCAGGAGGAGGTCAAACTTTCACTCTTTGAAATGACATGATACTCTATATGGAAAACCCAAAAGATTCCACCAAAAACCTACTAGAACTGATTCATGAATTCAGCAAAGTCACAGAATATAAAATCAATGCACAGAAATCGGTTGCATTCTTATCTACCAACAATGAAGCGACAGAGAAATCGTAGAATCCATCCCATTTACAATTGAACCAAAAACTATAAAATATCTAGGAATAAATCTAACCAAAGAGGTGAAAAATCTATACACTGAAAACTATAGAAAGCTTATGAAAGAAATTGAAGAAGACACAGAAAAAAAATGGAAAAAGATTCCATGCTCCTGAATAGGATAAACAAATATTGTTAAAATGTCAATACTACCCAAAGCAATCTATATATTCAATGCAATCCCTATCAAAATAGCACCAGCATTCTTCACAGAGCTACAACAAATAATCCTAAAATTTTTATGGAACCAGAAAAGACCCTGAAAGGCCAAAGCAATCCTGAAAAAGAAAACCAAAGCAGAATGCATCACAGTCCCAGACTTCAAGCTATACTACAAAGCTGTAATCATTAAGACAGTATGGTACTGGCACAAGAACAGACACTCAGATCAATGGAACAGAATAGAGAACCCAGAAATGGACCCACAAACATATGGCCAACTAATCTTTGACAAAGAAGGAAAGAATATCCAATGGAATCAAGACAGTCTCTTCAGCAAGTGGTGCTGGGAAAAGTGGACAGCGACATGCAGAAGAATGGACCTGGACCACTTTCTAACCCCATACACAAAATTAAACTCAAAATGGATGAAAGACCTCAATGTAAGACAGGAAGCCTCAAAATCCTCGAGGAGAAAGCAGGCAAAACCTCTTTGATCTTGCCTGCAGCACTTCTTACTCAACACATCTCCAGAGGCAAAGGAAACAAAAGCAAAAATGAACTACTTGGACCTCATCAAAATAAAAAGCTTATGCACAGTGTAGTAAACAATCAGCAAAACTAAAAGGCAACTGACAGAATGGGAGAAGATATTTGCAAAGGACATATCGATAAAGGGTTAGTATCCAAAATCTATAAACAACTTATCCAACTCAACACCCAAAACACAAATAATCCAGTAAAGAAATGGGAAAAAGACATGAATAGACACTTCTCCAAAGAAGACATCCAGATGGCCAACTGACACATGAAAAAATGCTCATCATCACTCATCATCAGGGAAATACAAATCAAAGCCACAATGAGATATTACCTTACACGGGTCAGAATGGCTAACATTAACAACTCAGGCAATAACAGATGTTGGCGAGATGCAGAGAAAGAGGATCTCTTTTGCATTTTTGGTGGGAATGCAAGCTGGTGCAGCCACTCTGGAAAACAGTATGGATGTTCCTCAAAAAACTAAAAATAGAACTACCCTATGATCCAGCAATTTTACTACTAGGTATTTATCCAAGGGATACAGGTGTGCAGTTTCAAAGGGACATGTGCACCCCAATGTTTATAGCAGCACTATCAACAATAGCCAAAGTATGAAAAGAGGCCAATTGTCCATTGATGGATGAATGGATAAAGAAGATGTGTGTATATATATATATATATATATATATATATATATAAATGGAGTATTACTTGGCAATCAAAAAGAATGAAATCTTGCCACTTGCAACTACGTGGATGGAACTGGAAGGTATTATGCTAAGTGAAATTAGAGAAAGACAAATATCATATGACTTCACTCATATGAGGGCTTTAAGAGACAAAACAGATGAACATAAGGGAAGGGAAACAAAAATAATGTAAAAACAGGGAGGGGGACAAAACAGGAGAGACTCGTAATTATGGAGAACAAGCTGAGGTTTACTGGAGGGGTTGTGGGAGGGGGAATGGGCTAAATGGGTAAGTGGCACTAAGGAATCTACTCCTGAAATCATTGTTGCACTATATCGTAACTAATTTGAATGTAAATTTAACAAAAAATTAAAAGAAAAGAAAAAGAAAAGAATATTGCCTTCATGGCAAAAAATCCCCTTCTGCCTCTTTATAGTTCATTTGTTTCTCCCACACCAACTTGTAAACTCTACTGATTTGTTTTCTGTCCCTGTAATTTTCCCTTTTTCTAAAATGTCATAAACTTAGAACATATACTATTTAGACTTTGCACTTGGCTTTTGAGTCTGATTTGAATTTGATTTATCCATCTTATTGAGTCTGTCAGTAGTTAGTTCTTTTTTTATTACTGAGTAGCATTCCACTTGATGAATATACTATAATTTCTTAACCATTCACCAGCTGATAGCTCTTTGTTTTTTTGTTTTTGTTTTTGTTTTTAGTATTTGGTGATAACAAATAAAGCTATTATAAATATTCACATAGAGGTCTCTGTTGAGCAAATAATAATATAAATAATAATTTTAATTCAATGTACCTTATTTTCTGCTGTTAAAACATATAAACACAAATAAGATTCCAAAATAAAGTTAGTTAATGGTGTTTCAGTCTTACGTCTAATGGCTTAATCTTAGATTTCTCATGTTCAAGTTAAACACATTTGGATAGTTCTTTAAATTTTATGAGCTTCAGTCTTCTAAATGTTTTTAAACTAGATTAAAACAAAATATTCCTAAGAGATATTGAGAAAACTAACTGAGGTAATTTTTATAAATATGCTTTGTAATCTTTCTTGTTTAGGAAACAGATCTTTTCTGAATGTGGAGTAACTACCATGTCTAAGTCCATAAAATAATCATCTGGAAAGTTAACCCACAAGGATTATCTCAGATTTTAGGCAGATAAACACTTCAACCACTGTGTAGATTAGTGATAGCCCTTAAACATTTTGCCTAGACTATAAGACTAAACCCAACTACACTGTCACTATAATGCAGGATTTCAATAAAACTACCTCATCCTATGACTAGCAGAGTAGGTTAGAAATTATTTTGTTTATTAAATATTAAGCCAGGTTACCATATACTGTAGAAAACAGCTTTTAACATTTTCTAAACTTTAGATTGGAAGTAAGTCTGTGACCTCATCATGTTCAATGTTAGTCATCCACATAACAGATTTTTGGTTGTAACGTTATTTCAGCTTTGCTGAAATATCCTGCTAAACCAGATGGTAGGAGAAAGGAAATTACCTTCCCAAATAATAATTCTTGGAATATCAATGCAAACTGTCTAGTTAATGACCAGGTATTAAGCCAAACCAGTCAGGCACAAGGTCATTTATATTCTCTCCAGCTCAACTTGTTTTGGTCGACTAGTTTAAACACAATTCTATAAAGCAAAAGTCCTATGAAAGTGAGCAGAAATTAAACTAGTAACTAAAAGGCAATCAATCTGAAAGTATAGCCACTATCCAGATTGAATATCTTTCCTACAAATTTTCTAAAGATGATAAGATGCTGTTAACATACCAAAAAAGAACAAAGTCTACATGGTTAAAATAATGGATGGAACAGAATTTAATCAACTGCTGCCAAATGGGCTTTTTAAAAATGGCTTTTACTTTGCTCCCAGAAAATTGCAATTCAAATATAGCATTTAGACTCTTTTAATGTTTATTTCTACTGTGATGAAGACTGTGAAAATAGCAGTAAGTGGACATTAAGTGAGAGAAAACTTGGTTTTTGTGAAGCAGTGCCATGGTCTTAATCATACTGGTAGTAGATTCTAAAGAATATACTGAGTATGTGGATCTTTATCTTTTGACCACAGTAGGTCTTATCTGCCAAGTAGTAGTCTTCTACCAGTCATAACATAGAAAAATCAGTAGACACTAATTGGAATCTAATTTTTAATCTATGAGAAATCTTTTTTGTCAGCCAATATGCTTAAATGGAATGTCAATCTTGAGTATTGCAGGAAGCCTACCAATAGATATTTTATCTAACCTTTTTATGTTTTTGGGAGTAGAATATGCATGCAAATTAACTTACTTATTTTAATTCCTACTGGTTTGATAGATTTAATTGATGTGAACAATTTTTTCTTGCTGTGTTATTGATAATTGTCCTTTTATTGCCATCTGGTAGCTGGGCTTTTTTTTTTTTTTAGGCCATTGTGCCTACATAATATAATTAGTTAGCTCTGCTCCAGATTGTTTGTGGGTAACAAAATAGTTTTTCAATAGTAATCCAACAAAATCTTTTATGTCTTTAGACTACAATGTAGGTTTCAGCAAATATTTGGGTTTTTTAGTAAAATTTTAAAAGTAAGCTTAGCAATCTATTGGAATAACTTTAGGGGGAGTATGACTAATCTACAAATTTTAGAGGTATAGTTTAATTCATTTATTTGTCATCCAAATTATAAACAGATCACATGTATGTTTATATTGCCTAAGTTGTTGGTTTATTTCTCCTCTACCTTTTAGGACCATTATTTGTAGCTCCCTTTTGCATAATCTGATATAAAAACAATGACTATAACCTTTGAATTTGGATACATAGATACATAGATACATAGGTAAATAGAGATTATAGACAGATATAGATATAGATATTTATTTATTTGTCATAGAAACAATAAGAATAAAATAATTATTTAAGAAAAGGAAGTACTAGATCTAAACACATAATAATAAAAGAAAAAAGTATTTGGGGAATGATATTACAAATAACAGGATATATCTTCTTTTTTTAATAACAGAATTGAGACAAGTTAGGCTTTATGTACTTGAGATATTTTGACTACATGAGGTTCTTGTTAAATATGGAAAGGAAGGAACACAATGGGCAGAGCAGACTTAAATGAAAAGAAAGAAGGCAAACACACACACACACAAGAAAATACACTTAATATATAAGGGCTGTAAGGACTAGAGAAAGAATTATACTCTTTAAGGGGATAAAACCATGCAGTAGCAATGTGTAGTATTTGCATATCACAGAAGATTTGAGACTTTTTAAAAAGATGTTCTGGTAAATAGTTACCTTAGTAATACAGATATCTGATGAACTGAAGAATATGACCAGAATTCCAAATGACTATGAGAAATTATGTAGTAGAAAATGACCAAGTTAAATATTACATGTATATGACTGGTGAAGATTTATAATGTTCCTATACTTTTCCTCTAAGACAAAGGAAAAATAAATACTAAAATCAATTTCTACTTATTAAGTTCTCTAGAAATCATTTCAAGCTCACATAAGAACTAAAAAATTGAAAAATATATTATTATATACTTAAAATTTCATTAAGAAATAATTTACTTTTATTTTCATCTAGGAAAAATGAAAATTTTCTTTGCTTGGAAGTAAGCTTCAGTTCTTTAACTTTTGTAATTTTAAACTAGTTTCTTTCTTAAAATTTTTAAATTAGAAAGAAATCTAATGGGTGATGCATATTAGGAGGGCACATGTTATGATGAGGACTGGGTGTTATATGTAAGTGATTAATCACTGAATTTTATTCCTGAAACCAATATTACACTACATGTTAGCAAAATAGAATTTAAATTAGAATTTGAATAGAAAAGAAAAAGAAAAAAAGGTAATAAATCCAGTGTCATTATAAATATAATTTAAGCACTATGTAAACAGTTAAATAACAAAAACAAAAGTGCTCTCTCATTGAATCCCCAGTGTTTACTCCACCTTGTGTATAACACTGGCAAAATTTGATGTATAGCTTTCCAAATCTTTTTCAATATATATTGAACATGATGTTTAATACAGATATTTCTGTGTGCGCGAGCGCACACCCACGCGCGCGCGTGCACACACACACACACATACATGCTGTAAAAATACATATTAAATGTTATGTTAAAAGTAATAATTTTTCTGTTCTTGAAATCAAACTCAGAAATAACATCTTTATATAAGTGTATGTATAATATATATATGCTCGGATTAAAGAACACAAATGCATTGAGCATCTATGTACCCAACACCAACTCAAGCAATAGAACATACCAATATTTGCCTGCCTAATCTTATCACTAGAAGAAACCTTTCCTATATTTTTAAATTTTTTTGCTTAAAAAATAGTTTAACATACATTGCTTTCAAACATAAATGAAATTGAACCATATGCATTGCTCTATTTATTATTTTTTTCATAATAGTGTATGTAGGTTTTATTCATGCTGATTTAAATAATGTTAATTAACTTTTCACTAGTATTAAATGAGCTGTAAAATTTCTCTTATTCTATGACACAGCACAATTTGGGGGCAACATGTTCTTTTGAAGCAAACATGGCCGATCGATCCTATAAAATTTTCTAAAAATGTAGGACTTTGTCAGAAGTGGGATAGGGGTGTATTTTTTATTACCATTATTTTTATTCGGTATTAGGCAAATTAAATCTTTCATTTCTTCTTTTACTTTGTATTTTACATTTTTTCAAGGCATTATTTTACAATTTGTTACACTGGAAATTTAAATACATGTAACTTCATAGTATTATTATTTAAAAACTCTTGTCCAAAATTATTCTAATATTTCATTTTAGTTTGATTTGTACCTTATATTTATATTTTGCTTATTTTAATGGGTCTTAAAATAAGTTCTGCAATAATCAGTGTTTATGATATTGTGCATGTATCACACTATTTGCAAAATTTAATCACAAATCTAAAACTAAATAATAGGGTGCTACTGTATGGCATAAAACTGTATTTTGTGAACAAAAATAGAACTTTAAATATGGGGAAAAGTCAGGAATGTGAGTAAATATATCATAATTTTTAATGTGTACTTATTATACTATGCCTGCAGTTTGTACTGAAATCATTCAAATTCTTAATCATAGTATATTAATAGGGACTTAATATTTTTTCAAGTGGGAACATACAGTTTCCTAACTCCTTATTCTTCTTTAAAATTAAGTCTGATACCCAGTTATTATTCTTTTTAAAAAATTTTTAAAATTTATTTACTTAGAGAGTGAGCATGAGCAGGGGAGGGGCAGAGAGAGAGGCAGAGAAAGAGAGTCTCAAGCAGGATCCACGCTGGCAGTGCAGAGCCTGAAGTGAGGCTGGAACTCACCAACCGTGAGATCAAGATCAGATCAGATACTTAACTGACTAAGCCACCCAGGCATCTACCCCACAGTTATTATTCTTGATTATCTTTTTGTATCTCTTTTTATGGCTCTCCTAAATCAATTCTTCTGTTTCTTGAATCTCAAGTCTTTTTATTTTTTGGATACTGTTTTTATTGTATGAAAGGATCGGAAGTATTTGTTCATGTAATCCCTTGACCATATAATTGACTGATATTTTGGCTGAGCACTCTCTATTTTGAGTATTATAATCTATGTTTAAATTTGACTCAAGCATTTATCTTAATTGGGATGAAAGGTTTGAAAGTTAAATTAGCATATGTGCTAGAACAGATTGTTGTCAGTTTTAAAATTTTGCATTTAAAACTCTGGAAGGAGTGAGATTTCCAATTACAGAAAGATAGAATAGACATACTTTCCTTATCCTCTCATCATGTGAAAAAAAACCAAAAACAACCAAAAAACCCATATATATATATATATATATATATATACACACACACACACACACACACACACACACACACACATACATATTTTCAAAAATGTAAGGAAAGAGCTGGCTAGGGACACGAGGACTTAAGGAACAGAACAGTGATGAGTCTCCCATGTTTTCTTTTTGCCTCATGTATATCAAACTTGGAGTTGAATAAGCTGGCAAGCAGGAAACACCAACAGATACAGACAAAAAAAAAAACCAAAAAAACAAAAAACAAAAAACAACAACCCTACGACTGTTTCTTGTAGCGAAAGGATCAGTAAAAGAGCAGCCTATCAAAGGTAGAGCAGCTTAGCTATTGTGCTAGAAAAGGCCAAGTCGATTGCTGGGATTCCATCCCCACTGAGTGGAGAATACTACGAAACTCTTAAAGAGAATCAGCATTTATTCTACACAATCTTCTTGAGAAGAAGAGGGAAAGCTTCCTATTTCATTTAATGAAGCTAGCATTACCCTGACACCAAAACCAAAGACACTACAAACAAACAAACCAACCCTGCAGACCATTATCCTCCATGGATAGAATCACAAAAATTCTTCACAAAATATTAGCAGATAGAATTCAGTAAGGTACAAAAAGTATACACCATGAACAGGTGGGATTTATTCCTGGAATAAATCAATCTATGTAGTAGAATACTAATAAGCTAAAGAAGAAAAATTATATGATCATATCAACCAATAAAGAAAAAAGGTAAGAAAAAATTCAGTATCAATTAATGATTGATACTGATAATGATTGATACTGACTGTTTCCTACTTACTGTCAGGTAAATAGGAAGAGAAAGGGACCTTCTAAATTTGATAAACAACCCCCATCATCAACCTATAGCCAACATCTCACTTATTGATGATAGACTGAATGCTTTCTCCCTAAGTTTGGGAACACGAAAAGGATGCTCACTCTCACCCCTCTTACTCAACATATTACTAAAAGTTCCAGCTAGAGCGATAATGCAAAGCAAGGAATATAAGGCATACATATCAGAAATAAAAAAACAAACAAACATGCTCCAAGTTGTAGAATGACATTATTGATGGTATGGTAAATTCCAAATTATTACAAAAAAAGAAAAAAAAAGAAAAACTGAAATTAATAAGTGAGTTAGGCAAGGTTGTGAAATAAAAATACACATTAAAAAATAAATGATATTTACATATAGTAGGAACAAAAACATAAACACCAAAATTAAAAATATAATATCATTTACAATCTTTCAAAAATTACTTTTTTGCAAATCTAACAAAGCTTGTACAGAACTTTTATGCTAAAAAAATAAAAAATACTGATGATTAGAAGACTTAACAATAATGGAAATTGTTGATCAACATATATTTTGTTTGTTATATGTATTATATAAATACATTCTTACAATAAAGTGAGGGAAAAGATATATCATTAATAAAACCATAAGGAAGAAAAAGTACATTTATAGTATCACACCATATTTATTGAAAAAATCTGCACATAAGTGGACCTACACAGTTGAAATTCATGTTGTTCAAGGATCAACTGTATTTACCAGAAGTTATGAAAATAAAATCTTCCTTTTCCATAGTTTATTCAACAATTCAAAGAATGGGCATTTGGTTTATCTCCAGCATTTTATAATTACAAGCAATGTTGTAATGATGATGTGGTACATAGGCATTTTTATATTGTTGCATATATACCTTCAGGATAAATTCCCAAAAGCAGGATGCTTGAATCAAAAATTAAATACATTTAGTTTTGTTAGATATTCCTAAATTTATTTCCAAAATAGTTGCACCAGTTTGCATGCCTATCAGCAATATAGGAGTCCCTGTTGCCCCAAACCCTCTCAAAATAATATGCTATAAAACATCTTAATTTTTGCCAATCTGTTAAGGAAGACGTGGTGTCTCACTATGTTATACATTTGTATTTTTCTAACTGTCAGTGAGACTGAACATTTTTAATATGTTTAAGGGAGATTTTAATACATATTTGCATAATTATAAATGAGATTTTTGGTCATTGTCACCATATATGTACATTTGTATAGTATATATATATTGCATGCACATGTATGTATCCATGTATACCATATATATTGCATGCATATCCGTATATTTTATATATATAAGTATTTAAATATAAATATTTTCTCCCATATATTTTGTTGTTTGTGCACTGCACATTAACTTTTGAGGTGTATATTTTAAAAACCTTTATGTAATTAACTTTATCAACTTTCAATTTTTATCTATTTTATCAAAAAAAAGTTTAATTGCAGAGGAGGAATAGCATTTGGAGAAGACCAATTAAAAGATTGGGTAGAGGGGCGCCTGGGTGGCTCAGTAGGTTAAGCATCTGACTTCGGCTCAGGTCATGATCTCATGGCCCGTGAGTTCGAGCCCCACTTTGGGCTCCGTGCTGACAGCTCGGAGCCTGGAGCCTGCTTCGGATTCTGTGTCTCCCTCTCTCTCTCACCCTCCCCCGTTCATGCTCTGTCTCTCTCTGTCTCAAAAATAAACATTAAAAAAATTAAAAAAAAAAACAGAAGATTGGGTAGAGAGCAAAGAAGATTTTCCTACACATAAGAATGTCTGGCACCTGCCACACTTCATAGAATTAGTCTAAAAGTTTTCAATTGAAAGGGCAAAAATATTGATACCTATCTCTTAGGGCAGTGGTATAAATTAAATTAGAATTAAATATGAATTAAATTAGAATATTGAGGCAAATATACTTATATGTAAATGAATATTATAAGCACTAAATTAGGGTTAGCTGTTTTTATTCATAGTGCTCTCCAATAATTATAGCAGCCAAATGACTCCAAATATGTTTTAACCTTAGTGAAGGTCACCTAACCACACTCAAAAGCAGAACCTTCTAGCCAATGAGGCACATCCTTTTTACCTAATGTTTATAGAAGAATTTCTATTGCCCCATCATTGAATCCTCTCTTAAGGAGACCTTACATTGTGAAAGAAAAAGATCAAAATATAAAAATAGACAAGATGGTCACACAGAAAACCTAAAATAACAACAAGAACAATAACAACAACAACTAGGACAAAGGGGGAAAAAAACCAAGGGAATATCAGGTAATTATATTAGGGTAATACATGTTAATTAAAGATGTATATAGCAAATCTAGAAAACCACAAAAAATTAAAAAAATTAAAGAGTTATATTGCTTGACTCAAAATATGAGAACTGCATAATGAAAAATGAGCAGTTAATTAAAAAGGCAATAAATAGGAAAAAATGAACATGAAAATAAAATAAATAGTGCAATTGTAGTCTTAAAATCAAACATATTGTTAATGACATTGAAAGAAAATGTACTAAATACTATAATTATAATTATAAAATCAAGGATTTTCAGAAAAGAGAACAAAACTATTGCCTGAAAGAAACCATTATGAAATACAAATGTACAGAATGATATACTTTTTAAAAGTAAAAAGATGGGAACTAATCTACCATATAGACCTAATCATGAGAAGCTGAATTAATTCTATTAATATGAGATAAGAGCAAGAATAATATCAGAATTAACTCTCAAAAGAAATATTTAGAAATACATCATGTAGAACATGAAAGTTTGGAAAATGGTAAGGCAGATTTCTGTTCCTTTATTATGAGCTTTTGTTAATCTTTGATTCTTTCTGATTATGTATATGTATTACATATTAATAAAAATAAATTTATAAATAAAATGTATTAATAAAAATAAATAAACTAATGCATAGATTAGAGTTTATAAGAAGAGATTTCCAGAGTAAGTGTAATTTTTAGAGATCTCAAGTCAATGCATTCAGGAAATAGTTGAGTTAAACTTAGATTTAGTGATGAGAGAGAATTTTATTTTTGTTTGTATTAGCCTTTGTGTAATATCTATTTTTTTTTATTTTAGAGAGAAAGAGAATGTGTCAGAGGGGAAGAAGGGCAGAGGGAAAGAGAATCTCAAGCACACTCTACATATAGAGTAGAACCCAATGTGGGGTTCAGTCCCATGACCCTAGGATCATGACCTGAGCTGAAATCAAGAGTCAGACACTCAACTGACTGAGCCACCCAGGGGCTCCAATATTTTTAAAAACATATATATATTGTATTGATAATTAAAAATGGTTAAAACCATTTTCTTTCAGTGGTGCCAGGGTGGCTCATTTGGTTAAGCATTTGATTCTTGATTTTGTCTCAGGTCATGATCTCACAGTTCATGAGATCCAGCCCAGACAGCCTCTCTGATGACAGCACAGAATCTGTTTGGGATTCTCTCTCTCCCTCTCTCTCTGCCCCTCCCCTCAAAATATATAAATAAACATTAACAAGTCCTATTTTCTTTCAAGTAGAGATAGGATAAAAAAAACTCCTGGAAATTACCCCAAGAGGACTTCAGCAATATCCATCAATTTTTGTAGAGACATGTAGGTTAATCATACAGTCATGAAAAACTTCCTAGATGTGAGTTTCTATTGTAAATAAAATTCTATGAATTTATAGTTTATTCAGAATATTGCTTAAATTGGTTTGTTTGCAATTGAATTAATAATTTACATATTTTTTTTGAAATAGAAATGATCTTTAGACCATGGTCCAGAACTTGGAGAGCATAATGTCTCAATAGCTTTCAATGAAAAATGTTTATTTGATTAGTAAGTGACTGCAAATGTAGCAAGTCAATCATGTTATTATATGCAAAGGTAAATTTTTTATACATCTTCAAATTTTGTCTATTTTATATAATTTATTACAACTATTGAGGAAAGGGAAAATAGATATTACAGGGATATTTCTGGATTTCTTCTTTCTGTTTTTAGATTTATAGGTAAATTGGATAGTTGCAGTCTATTCAATGTGAAAATACATCTGTAGGTCTTCTATTCACCCCTTCTGTCAGTGAGCCTTAGATGAATCAGGTAGAACCCATTTACTTATTCCAGTAACAATTTGGTTAGTAAATACTCAATACTCAGTTGGCTACTATATAGAAAACAAATGAGTCAGTAGTGTCCCAGTAGAAGACTTTAATCAAGTAAACAAATGTGATCATGGGAAATTTCTAGAAAATGTTTCATTATGTCATTGTTAATATATTAAATCAGAGAAATGAAAAAAATTTGCATGAATCATCTGTTAACTGGCTTTATTTTCATATAAATTATGAGATAAACTATCAAAAATGTGTGATTGTATATTTTCTCCTGGAGAAATCTGGGGATAATTAATTTTAAATCCTCAGAGATATTTTCCAGGATTTTGTTTCAGCTTTGTAGACATTTTTCTTCTAAGTTATAATGTATTCCTTTCCTGTGTTAATGGAAACTGTTAATTTTTCTCATTTTTCTTCCATGAATTTGCGTAATGCCTTAAATATATTTCTTATATTAATTCCCCAAATAGTTGAAGGTCTTTACTGGTTTTATTTTTGTTTTCTGAATATTCTAACCTAAATTTCTGAAATTTTCTCCTTAACCATATTTTCTCCATCCTCTATATTTTTCTTATATGATAAACTTGGAAAACCGATAAATGTTATTTTTTTCTCTCTAAAACCAACCTGAACAATATATGCTTTAATTAAATATAGTAAAACAGTATCTTGTCTTGAACTTGTTTCTATCTTCCACTTGGAAAAAAAAATCCCATCCTTTGGCATTTCACATTACACTAGGGCATAGTCAAAGGACTATAATGAAACCATCACATATGGTGAACAGACTGTAAATGGAACAGGTATCCAATCTCTTCCAACCTATATGAGCTATTATTTAGATTGATCACATTCCCGAGATTGTACATATTTAACATCAACATAGAATAAAAATAGAGGATAAGTGTAGTGTTCCTAAGGCCAGGATCCAAAAGATCAGTTCACTTGAAGAGCTGGCACTTGAAGGGTTCATTCCCACATCTGGGTCTTTAACACTGTAATATGTTCAGAGAATTAGTGAAGTTAGCCCTTGCTTTGAACCTGTTATTGTGTTGATATCATTTAAAGTGCTCCAGAAAAAGAGCACAGCAGTACCCTTGAGAAATAGCTAACATCTTCCACTGCCAAGAAAAAGCAGTGTGGAAGTATTTGGAATTAAAAGAAAAATCTATAATTATCAAATTGCAAAGGGGAAAAATCCCTCTTAAAAACTTAACAGCTTTCCTTTACACTTTGTCCTGGTTTGGAGCCAAATAATTCAAATTGTATTATAGAAAGATTTATCAAAGTAAGCATTCCAATCCATTCTTGCATACATATTAACAGTAATCATTTGGTTCCAGGTGAGTTCATGGTTTCTTTCTTTAATTGACACAAGAGAAAAATCCATCTAAATATACATGGTGATGGACTTGTGGACTACCAGCCAAGTTAAAAGCCTTTAGGGTTGGCTGAAAAATTCTTATGTTAATATAAATGAAAAACAAATCTCATAATTTGAAGGGATTAGTCCTTGGCTAGTTCCATAAGAATTTGACAAAAACATTCACTAAAAATATCTGGAATTTGATGTGCCTGTCGAACAAAGCAGACTTTTCTTAACTCTCTTTTGCATTTTCTTTCTTTCCCGATACCCTGTTATGCAGAATATTGGGCAAAATAGAAAGGAGACAATCATCAAAAGCCTTGTAAACTGATGTCTACTCCTATTCCTTCTTATTTCATACATGAATTCATAATGTTCACAAATTTTCTTTTGTTTTCTTTTCTTCCTTGAAAGTGTGGTACCCTAGTGATAGTCTCCTCAAAATCTGCTCTTAAGCATGGTCAGCAGCTATCCATTCACAGTACTGGGAAGATCTCTCTAGACCCAAAGCAGTAAAATCTCTGTCTTCATCTCTAATAATGATTGATTTTCCCTTAATGAAGCAATGTTATTTAAAGATAAAAACGTTCTCATTGCGAAAGAATGAAATATGGCCTTTTGTAGCAACGTGGATGGAACTGGAGAGTGTTGTGCTAAGTGAAATAAGTCATATAGAGAAAGACAGATACTATATGTGTTCACTCTTATATGGATCCTGAGAAACTTAACAGAAGATCTTGGGGGAGGGGAAGGAAAAGAAAAAGAAGTTAGAGAGGGAGGGAGCCAAACCATAAGAGACTCTTAAAAACTGAGAATAAACTGAGGGTTGATGGGGGGTGGGAGGGAGGGGAGGGTGGGTGATGGGCATTGAAGAGGGCACCTGCTGGGATGAGCACTGGGTGTTGTATGGAAACGAATTTGACAATAAATTTGATATTAAAAATAAAATATATATAAAAAAGTTAAAAACGAGAAGATATATTTTCTCTCTTTCTTCACTACTCTTATCCTGGTTCATGCCTTTATCATCTTTTTTCCTTTGACCACTGCAGCCAGATTTGTTAAGTGGCCCCAGGTGCTGCATCATATCTGCCTCATCGATTCTTCCTGCCTACATGCTCAACATCTTTCTAAAACAAAAGGTAGTATCTGTTGCTTTTCTATTCAAAAGTTCTCTCATTTTCCAACTGCCTCTAGAGTAAAGCCCAAACTTTTTGATTTAATATGGAAGACCTTTCAATGATTAATTCTCATTCATCTGTTCATATTCATAATACAGTCTTGTTTCAAAATGACATTTATAATATCCACACTCAGAAACTCAGTAGTTTCCAGGTCATTCAATCTAAATCACAGTTCTGTCCTCTGGACCAAATTGCTTATTTTGTTGAAATATCTTTTTCCTTTCATTTTGCTTAATTAATTATTGTACATTCTTTCAAATCTATTCATTTAGTAGCTGCTTTGTGAAGCAATGATGCTTTCTGTAGATAACTGGTCTCTTTGTGTACTCACAAGCACACAAAGGTTATTTTTTTTTCTCTGTGAGACTTTGAAGTCCTTAAGAACAAGAACTGTGCCTTATTCTTCTTTGTATATTTAATTATAGTGCTTAATATATAGGCTGTGGTATATGGTAGAGTTTCTCCTCTACCTACATATTCATATTCATATTCATATTCATATTCATATCTCCTACATATTCAGATTGGCCAACCTTAAAGCATTTTGAAACTGTTGATACAGATCTTTTATAATGAGGGACACATGAAACCATTGAAAATCAATGGTAGTAGTATAGGTTTAGAAAGGGGAAGAATGGAAAAAGGTAGCATTTAGGGACACCCTAAATAGCATGTGGGTTTTTTTTCCTTAGTTGAAAATTTGCTTAAGTATAGTGGCTTTCACAAGAGAATAGTTAATTTCTAGAGAACTATTTTGACAGAGAATGAGGTAAACAAAATGTGAAATCCTTTGTTCTTTAATTTTTTAAGTATTTATTTAGATTTTTAAGGAGAGACAGAGAGCAAGACGGGGAAGGGTAGAGAGAGAGGGAGACACAGAGTCCAAAGCAGTTTCCAGGCTCTGAGCCACCAGCACAGAACCTGATGTGGGGCTTGAACTCATGGACTGCAAGATCATGACCTGAGCCAAAGTCAGACGTTTAACCCAGACGCCCCTGTGTGTGGCATTTTAAACCGAAGAGAATGAAGGATGACTGCGTGGCTCAGTCTGTTAAGCGTCTGACTTTGGCCCAGGTTATGATCTCATGGTTCATCGGAGAGGCTGCATCAGGCTCTGTGTTGACAGTTCAGAGCCTGGAGCCTGCTTCAGATTCTGTGTTTCCATCTCTCTCTGACCTTCCCCCATTCATACTCTGTCTCTCTCTGTCTCTTAAAAACAATTAAAACATTAAAAAAATTGAACCAAAGAGAATAGGAAAATATTATTTTCCTAAACAGGACTGGGATAAAAATAGAATTGATGTCAAAGAAGAATTGATGTCAAACATTGAGAACACAATGTGTGTGTGTGTTTGTGTGTGTGTTTGCATGTGTTGGGGTATTTTTGGTGTTAAATAGTGTAAGTGAGAAAATAACACATAAAATAACTAGATGGTTAAGGGAACATTCCCATAAATATTTATCTCATATCTTCCAAGTTAATAATCAAATCACAGTAATTAATAACTGTAATTAAAATGTTATACAAAATTATAACATTTGAAATACTCTCAGAATTAAGAACATAAAGGCCTACCTAATATATATTTAAATACTTTCAGATGCTTATATACTTGATTCAGCATTTCTGCTGCTAAGCATTTATTCTGATGGACAATTAAAATTTTCACAAAGTTTTATATAGAATAATTTATTTGAATCATTATTTATAAAACTGTTCAGATAGAATATCAAATCTAAAAATAGAAGATTGATTAAATAAAATATGTACTATTTAGTACAGTTGGTTATTTTATAGCCAAATATTTTTTAAAATTCATATTCTATAAGAATATTTGATGACATGGAGAATATATATATATATTTTTTATCGCTTATAAACTCTAAATCAGAGACTGAGAAAACAGTCAACTAAACACAGGTCTGCCAGCTCAAACATCATAAAATGAGAAAACATATTTTTTATAAATGTTAAGTCAACAAGTTTGGGAAACAGCATAACGTATACCAATTGTCCAGAGAATTGGGAAAACCCTTGAGAGATAGAAAAAAGATAAGAGAAAATCTATGAATAAACAAGTGAAGGAAACCACACAACAATATGCACACAGAACACTGTTATGGGATTGGAGGTAAATAAGACTAGTGTTGGGCCAGTGATAGACGCAAAATCAACTCAAGGGTTCAAAACTAAAAAGTGGGAGTAATCTCTTCGGGGAAAAATGTGTATTTTATAGTAGCTTTAGCAGAACAAGTACCATTCCACCTCACACTCAGAGAGAATGCCATGTGTAACGAACAATAAACAACAGTTGCTTTTGTTCATAGGTTACAGCACTGAGTAAGGACTCCAGAGATTGAATGTGTCTGAATGTCCATCATTGAGTTACTGACCTCAGGGACTAGAAGGTACCAGGAGAACCTAGCAAAAATTAAGGTAGAAAATCTTTAAATTGCAATAAACCTTTGAACTGGTACTCAATTCATTGATATAAACAAGGATATCTATAAAATTCTGGCAGCTATAATAGTGAGAAAACACCAAAAAAATTCCCATGGGAAAAAAGCAAAAAACAAATACAATTACAGAGTCATAGAGGTAGAAACGTAGGCAAGATTAAAAACTTAAAAATTACTGTGTTCACTTACTCAGATAATTTTACAATTATGTTGAAATGGCTGATCCTTGATGCTTCATATTTCATTTTCTTATTTCAAGTGCTTGTGTTATTGATCGAATGTTTGTGTTCCCCCCCAATTAATATTGAAATCCTAATTGACAATGTGATAGCATAAGGAGGTGTGGCCTTTAGGAGGTACTTTGGTCATGAAAGTGTAGCCCTCTCGCCTTCTACCATACATGAAAACACATTGAGAAGATGGCCATCTATGAGCCGGGAAACTGGCTCTCTCCACACACAGAATCTGCTATACCTCTTTTACTTTTATAGATATTCTATTTAATTCTGTGTTCACATTATAAAAAGTTGGTGTGTAAATAATAGAGTAAGTCATGTGTATGTGTTAACTTCTGGTAGAAAGGTAATAACAAAAATAAATCTGTCATTTCAGTGTACATAAAGCTGGATAACTGTAGTTTTTAAAAAATTCAATATCAATTTAATTAAATTCACCCATTAAATGTTGATTAAGGTACAGTCCTTGAGTATCCCTCACTAAAGAGTTGTAATTTTATTGGAAAGAGGAGAAAACTGTAGACAAATATGTAATAGCCATTCATGAGACAGATGTACATTATCTAATGAGTAGATATTAGAGAAAACCGATGTGTTTAGGTTTTTAAATTTTCTCATCAGGGATCTGGGTGGCTCAGTCGGTTAAGCTAATGACTCTAGATTTGGCTCAGGTCATGACATCACAGTTTGTGAGATCGAGCCCTGCATTGGACTTCTTGCTGACAGCACAGAAGCTGCTTGGGATTCTCTCTCTCCCTCTCTCCCTGCTCTTCCCCTTGCTCTCTCTCTCTCTCTCTCACACACACAGTCTCTCTGTCTCTGTCTCTGTCTCTCTCTCTCTATTTCTCCTCTTAAAATAAACTTAAAAAACTAGAAGTAACCTTTAAAAATTAAAAAAAATTCTCATCACGAGGAGAATTCTTTTCTTTTTATTGTATCTATATGAGATAATGGATATTAACTAAACGTATTGTGGAAATAATTTCATAGTATACGTAAATCAAACCATCATGCTGTACACCTTAAACTTATATATTGATGTATGTTAGTTATTTTTCAATAAAATTTGGGAAAAAGATTCAAGAGGGCGTTAATAATTTTAATATACAGTATTGTTTTATAATTAACAATATTGTTATTTATTTCAAAATTTACAGAAATGATCTTTACACTGGTTACCCTTTGAAACTTCTCTTCTTTACTCAGGATTTTTGTGATATCTCTGTTTTCATGAATAAAAAATGGGCGCATTTATTTCTAATTGTTTTTATTAGTCTTTGTATTATATCATATTTTAAATATGCTTTAATTTTCTTTTCAGTTCTTTTGCTACAGCAAACAACTTTGCAATGGACATTTTTGTTCATGTCTTTTTGCATACATATGAAGCCTCCATGGCAGCGTTTGATTTATTAACTGATTGATTGTTTTTGTTGTCTTGACACAAACATAAAAATAGACTTGATATTTATATCATATTTGCAAATGTTTTCAGGAGTTCTTTAAGATTCACATACTCAGAAGTGGGAAATCTGAGCCTTAAGATGCTAGTTATACCCTGCTTATAATAATCTACACCATATTCTTATATATTCACTGAATATTTTATATTTACCAAACTTTTATATTGTTGGATGTCAAAGAATAAATTATATTTTATTTTTTTCCATCCTGGCTTATTTAGCTAATATTATTTACTTTAGTGGGAGAGGTTATAGTTTTAGTGTGGCTAAATGTGCTATTATTATGACATATTTTGTGTTTCTTATGGTTCAAGAAGGCTTCTCCTATTTGAATGTGATGACAAATATATTATCACATTTTACTTGGTATAGTGGACATAGATTTTTGATGACTGTATACTTAGGAGTGACTTACTTGATTATAGATTGTGGTAGATGGTATTTTCAAAACATGGCATTGACAAATCCCACTTGAGAATATAGATTCCCTTCCCTTGAGTATGAGTAGACTTTCGAAAATTTCTCAACAAATAGAATGTCTTAGAAATTCTGCTGTGACTTCTGAGGTTAGATCATAAAAGGCAATATGATATCTACCTAGTTCTTTCTTTTGGAGTATGCGTGTGAGAACTATGAACTGACATGTTAGAATTCTGTTTGCTCTAAATCTCCATGCTAGAGAGATTATAGAGAGAGGCTTAATTAAGATAAAGAGAAATGGGGGTGCCAGGGTGGCTCAGGCGGTCAAGGGTCCGACTTCATCTCAGGTCATGATCTCATGGTTGGTGAGTTCAAGTCCTGCACAGGTCTCAGTGCTGACAGTGTGGAAACTGCTTGGGATTTTCTCTCCTTCTCTCACTGCCCCTCCCTCCTTTCTCTCTATCTCCCTCTCAAAATAAATAAAACTTCTAGTTCTAGTCCCTATTCACTTCTAGTCCCTATTCACTTCACTTTCTAGTTCTTAGCACTTTCAGTCCAGGCACGAAACATGAGTGAAAAAAACCTTGAGATTATCCAGACACTATGTCTGCAAAATCTTGCCAAATCACACTTGAATCCAAAAGATAATAAATGAGTATTTTGTTTTAAGACAGAGTTTGGGGAGACTTACTATGTAGTAATAGGTAACTGATATGCAGAGTGTGTAAAGTCCAACTGTTTTCTAAAAATGCTTATAAATACATATTCTAACCAGAAATGTTAAAGGTTCTGTTTCTCTACATCATCACCAACACTTTTAATCTTCGTGTATGTACCCATGTATAACTGTCAATTTACTTCGGATATCTTTAATCACTATTGAGGCTATGCCTTTCACTGTGTGTGTGGTAGATACTATCACTGACTCTGCATCACTTTGTCTCCATAGATTTCTATTATTGTGCTACATTGTCTATACTTATTAAAATATTTTCCTGCATTTTATTTTTCCATTTAAAAATTTATTTATTTATTTATCTATTTATGTATTTTAATTTGAGTATAAGTGACACATAATGTTACATTAGTTTCACAACTGCTGTAGAAGATAATTCTCTATAATAAATATCTCTTTATGTCCATCTCCCTGGTTCTTTCTGTCTCTTCTATTTTTCATATATATATGTGTGTGTATAGATGTATACATATATAAGATATACGTGATATATATGAGGTGAAATATGTATGACATATATGATATACCTACATATATGAGATGAGAGATATATGAGAGATATATGAGATATATGAGATATATGAGAGATATATGATATATATATATATATCCTCATATATATATATATGAGAGAGAGAGATGAAAGCCATAATGTGAACTATGAGGTAGGCAGAATAATGGCCCTCCAAAGATCTTTGTCCAAATTCGAACTTTCAAAACTTATGAATATTATGAATATGTCATGTTATATGGAAAAGGAAGGTAGTAGTTATAGAAAAAAATCCAGGTTATTAATTAGCTGGCCTTAGGATAAACAAGTTATCCTGAGTTATCTGGTAGGTCCAATGCAATCACAGGGACTTTATAAAACTTTGAGATGTAAGCAAGGCTCAACCGTTCATTGTTGGCTATGAAGATAGAACAGGGCCAGGAGCCAAGAAATGCAAGTAAGTTCTAAAAGCTGAAACACACACTCACACACGCGCGCGCGCGCACACACACACACACACACACGGATTTTCACCTACAGCCTCCAATAGAGAAGAATCCAAATACCACCTTCATTTTACTCAGGTGGGCCATTTTAAAATTCTGACCTCCAGAACTGAAAGATAATAAATTTGTTTTAAGCCACAAAGTTTGTGGTAAGTTGTTATAGCAGCAATAGGAAATTAATACAAACCATAATTTAAGAGATTATATACTGTCAGGAATGTTTATATGTCTAGATTAAATCTATATCTCTGAATAATTCATTGCATAAATGAACCAAATTATAGAAATTACTCAACTAAAGTTGAGTAATTCACAATATAGATAATGGAACATCTTGGATGCAGTTTCTTTAAGATCAGGAGTAAAAAAGTGCCACATCACTATTGTGCAATGTTTACTAGATCAATCAAGAAAGCATAATCTGAAATGTAAACTCAATTAGATTATTGGGATTACTCCACACTAAATTATTTTTTGAGAAGACAGTTTAAAATGTTATGATTTTAGTCAGTTTTAATATTTAGGCATATTTTATAGATTATGGTTATTTTCAGTATGAGAGATTCTTAATTTTTTTTAATGTTTATTTATTTTTGAGACAGAGACAGAGAGAGACAGACAGAGAGACAGAGCATAAGCAGGGGAGGGGCAGAGAGAGAGGGAGACACAGAACCCAAAGCAGACTCCAGGCTCCAAGCTGTCAGCACAGAGCCTGATGTGGGTCTCAAACTCATGAACCATGAGATGAGTGGGTCTCGAACTCATGACCTGAGACGAAGTCGGATGCTCAACCAACTGAGCCACACAGATGCCCCTCAATGTGATGGATTATTAATGGAATTATATTTTAAATAAACTTATGGTTTTTTTATGTATTTTAAGAGAATCATGTCATGAATGACATGAATTCAATGTCATGAATTATTTTTTTTAATTTTTATTTTTATTTGTTATTTTGAGAGAGAGATACACACAGAGTGCAGCAGGGGAGGAACAGAAAGAGAGGGAGACACAGAACACTAAGCAGGCTCCAGGCTCTGAGCTTGTCAGCACAGATGCAGGGCTCAAAATCATGGAATGTGAGATCATGACCAGAACTGAAGTCAGATGTTTAACCAACTGAGCCACCTAGGCACCCTATATTATTAATAATTTTATAAATCAGAAGAGTCTTTTGTTAATCTTTAATTTGTATTTTCTATACATCTGACTTTATTGGAGTTATTGAATTGTCTTAGTTTTCCATGTGGCAGTGAAACTAATAAAAGTAACCTAATGAATGAGATCGTGCCACTGGAGACAACATAGATGGACCTAAATGGCATTATGCTAAGTCAGACTGAAAAAGAAAATACTATATGATTCTATTCATAAATGGAATCTAAAAAAAAGAATTAAATCAGAAAAATAACCTAATAAAATGCATAATAAAACTATAAGTTTTCAATAATTAATAGTACAAAATTATATGATTTCAATCAGAAAATCAATACTTACAATGGATATTTTTATGTGTTCTTATCAGTAAAAAACTGGAATTCAAGCAAGTAGCTCTGCTAAATTTGCACTGTGGAGAAGAAACACTGATAGGAGAAAGCACCAGTTCCTTTCTTCCACCTAAAACCTTTCCATCAAGGCAGCCTTCTATACTTGGAACACAAAATAAGTGAGTTTCAACATTTCAAGTATCATTTTGCCATTATAACCTTAAGATGTTTTTATTTAACCTATGACTGTACTTATCATGATGACACTTGACTACAGCTTTACTTGAGAAATTTACACTTCATATACATTGTCTTATTCCATTAACATCTTGTGTGGAATGGATTGTTTCCAACTAAGAAAATAAAAATTAGAATATAAAATGCTTTTGTATTTAAAGAATTTTCACATTTTATTTTCCACAATCTATTGCTTTTAAATGTTTTCTTTTTATGAATAAGAACGTGAATTGTTTTGATTAAGAAGTGGAGTCTATTTACAGAGCATTACATAATGTTGAGACTTCAAGGTCAACATTCTCAGTACAAGGATGATATAGAAATAAATGTGTTCACATAATAAATATGTACTCCTAACCCAGCCGAGAAATTACCACCTGAATTTTGTGCCGAGTGAGAGAAAAAATAATTGTGCAAGAATTTCATAGTCAGGGGTTGGATCTTGTTCAGGTTTGAGTTCCAAATCCACACTTGTTTGGATCGTCCCCAAATTATAAACTAAAGACTGAAAGTAGTGCCAGACTGTTAGCGGACCTGGGCAACTGGCAGAAGTAAATACAAATCTTCTCTTGAGGACCCCAAATTTGACATGGTCCTCAAATCTCACAGATGAAGTGCCAAGGAATATGAGTTGAGTCAGCTATCAAATAAAAAAAAAAACAGTTCATGGAAGATATAACAAAAAAAATATATACATTCAAACTAAGATGTTGAAAAAACATAAAAACTTTAAGAGAGTAAAAGAAAGGAAATAATAAAATGAATGTCATTAATGAAATAGAAAACAAATATAAAATAAAGTTGTTTTAGCAGATTCCTTATAAAGACTAATAAAGTTAATAAAGCTCTGAAAATTTGATTGATTAAAAATAAGACAAGGCACAAACAAAAATACTAGAAGTGAGTATGGAAACAAAACTGAGTTGCTACAAATTCAAATATATGATTAAGAGAATGCTAAAAACATTTTGTGACCATTCTTTAGCTTATTATGTTATTTTGAAATATAGAAAAGTAGAGCTCTTGAGATGTTGCTTGAAAATAATGTGTTTGTGAAAACAAGAACAAATTCTATTTGAAAAAAATGACATTTTTACATGTAATAAAATTAATGATAGTTCATATAATCTAATCCTTTCCATATTCACATTTATTCTTTTTACTCCAAATTGTTATTTATAATAATCTGTCCTAATATTCAATCCTGACATTGATAGTTTGCCTGACAATTCTATTATTTTTACCTGAACAGTCTATTTTTAAGTTTATTTATTTTGAGAGAGAGAGAGAGAGAGAGACATAGAGAGTAGTTTATTTGTTTTTTCATGAAACTTAGTAAAAATTCCCAACTTTCCTGTGATTTTATCTTGTTTCTCTGTCTCATATATTCTTGTTGATTATAAATTGTATACAAAGGATTAATTAGATTAAAGATTATTAGTTCAAAACAATTTATGTGGCATGATATAATTCATACTGCATTATATCAGCAGACATATAATATGCCTTCTTATCATTACTAATACTAATATTAACCTTTGGATTAGGGTGACAGCATCCTGATCTCCACTAAAAACATATTTTCTTACTGTGACCAAAATGTTATTTCATGGGGGTCATAATTAGGTATAAGAATTTCTATTTCTCTTTTAACTATGAGACTTATGGTTTTATTGTCACTTGATAATATTATGGAACAAATATTTCATTAGGTATTGAGAAATGATGGTTTTTTGTATTCTCTAATTTATTTTAACATATATTTTAACCTTATGTTCTTTACCATAGTAAAAATTTTATTCAAAAACTGGGGTTCTTTATTTTCCTTAATTATTGTTTCTATTTGAAATACAAGATAAATGCTGAATTTTTATTAAATTGTTTTACTTGTAATGATTTCATAATTATGTGTTTTATAGCTGTAGATATCTAATCTCTTACCTATCTAAAATGATCTAGAAGCAATGAAGGTAGTTTGGTAAAAAATAAAAATGAAACTACATTGAAATTTATCCATAGAAATTGTGTTTCTACTATTGATGAACAATATTTCCCTGACACTCAAAGTAAGCATTTTTTTCTTGTTTCACAATAATAGATACAAATATGTATTTACATGTGTTTCCCCTTTTTATTTAGAAAGTGTGCATTTTTTATTATGTATATAGTACACATATACATATACATATGTGTATACATACATACATACATATATGTATATGTGTGTGTATATATACACACACACACACATATAATACACATATAATACACATATAATACACATATATATTTGTATTGGAATTCTTTAACAGTGCAAAAAAACGCAGCCCACTTTTTAAAATTCTTTTATTTTTATTTTTTATTTTAGGGAAAAAAGAGAGAGCGTGAGCAAGGGAGAGGGGCAGAGAGAGAGAGATAGAGAATACCAACCAAAGTGGTGCTCAATCCCACAATCCTGGGATAATGACCTAAGCCGAAATCAAGAGTAGGAGGCTCAACCAATGCCCCTTTGTTCAGTATAGAACTCTGTTAGCTGTGCACCACATTTTATTCAACATTTCCTCTTTAGGTGGACATTTGGGTTATTTCAGGCTTTGGTCATTATAAATAATGTCACATCAAACAAATTTGTACATGTCGTATTTTTCTTTTTTTACTGGCTTAAGTGTGTTCTTTTCTAGGATATGTTTTCATATCTGTGACTTCAGAGGTAAAGTGCAAATTCATGCACCATTTGTTACCATGCCAAACCTGCCTTCTTTGGGATTGTACAGTTTTACCTATATGAGTTACTTTGTTCCTTTTTCTTTCTGAGTGATTATATCACATTTTTCTTATCCATCCATTAATTGATGATCATTTTTTTTATTTGTTGGTTATTGCAAATAATTCTGCTATGAATATTTAAATGCAAATTTTGTGCAGATATGTTTTTATTTCTCTTGGATACTTTTGAATCGTAGGCATATTTTTAACATTACTTTTAAAATTACAAATGATTTTACTGTCCCACCCGGGATATATGAAAATTGAGTTTCTTCACATATTTGATAACACTTGGTCTTTTAAGCTTTGGGGGTATAGCAATTCCAGTTGACTAAAGCCATCTCCTTGTAATCTTGGTGGTTTATCTTCCTAATGACAACTGGTCATAAACTTTACATTTTATTATCCTATTCTATAGCTTGCATAATTTTTAAATCAGATTTTTTGAGGAATTTTTAAAATATATTGATTGCAGGGGCGCCTGGGTGGCGCAGTCGGTTGAGCGTCCGACTTCAGCCAGGTCATGATCTCGCGGTCCGTGAGTTCGAGCCCCGCGTCGGGCTCTGGGCTGATGGCTCAGAGCCTGGAGCCTGTTTCCGATTCTGTGTCTCCCTCTCTCTCTGCCCCTCCCCCGTTCATGCTCTGTCTCTCTCTGTCCCAAAAATAAATAAAAAAAACGTTGAAAAAAAGAAAAAAATTAAAATATATTCATTGCATTTGCTTTCATTAGGTACTATAACAAATATCATAAACTTAGTGGCTTAAAATAGTGTAAATATGTTATATTGCAGTTATGGAGGTCCAAAGTCCTAAAATCAAGATGTTGTCTGTGTTCCTCCTGGAAGATATAGGGAAGTATCTGTTTCCTTGTCTTTTCCAAATTTTAAAGGCAGCTTACAACCCTTGAATTTTGGTTCCTCCTTCCATTTTCAAAGCCAGAAGCTCAGATGTTCAAATCTCTGTTTGTGTTACCTCTGCTTTTCTGTAACATGTCTTCCTTCCCTCCTGAGCTATCTGCCTTCCTCTTACAAGAAACTGTGAATTACACCAGACACACCCTCATAATTCAGAATGATCTTCCTATCAAAAATTCTAACTTAATCACATTTGCAAAGTATCTTTTGCATTTAAATTTAACTACATTCATTTATTCTGTGTAAGTTTACATGAAGGTGTTTGTGTGAAATGTTTTATATATGCTTTCAGGTTTTGTCCCCATTATTAGCATCAGTCTTTTTTTTTTTTTTTTTTTTTTTGGCTACAAGTAACAACTGTTTTTCTCAATCTGACACTGAAATAGCTGATTTTTATTCTATGTGATTTTTTTTTTAATAGGCTTCATGCCCAGTGAGGAGCCTGACGCAGGACTTGAAGGAACGAATGACCCTGAGATCAAGATCTGAGCTGAGATTAAGACCTAAGCTGAGATCAAGATCAGATGCTTAACAAACTGAGCCACTCAGGAGCCCCCCACTCCACATGTGATTTATTTTAATGTAGTGGAATTGGCCTTTTACTTTCTTTACAACTTTTAAATTAAGCCATAGTTAAACATTTTACAGTTAATTCTTATATACCACTTCACTTTAGATATATATATTTTTAAAGTTTATTTATTGTGTGTGTGTGTGTGTGTGTGTGAGACAGAGAGAGAGAGAGAGAGAGAGAGAGAGAGAGAGAGAGAGAGAGAAATACCACAATCAGAGAGAGGAGGGGCGGGGGCGGGGGGAGAGAATCCCAAGCAGGCTTTTCACTGTCAGTGCAGAGCCAATGCGGGGCTCAAACTCACAAACTGTGAGATCATGACCTGAGCCAGCAGGGCAGGGGCAGAGAGAGAGGGAGACACAGAATCTAAAGCAGGCTCCAGGGTCCATACTGTCAGCACAGAGCCAGACTCGGGGCTCAAACTCAACAAACTGAGCTGTGAGATCATGACCTGAGCTGAAGTTGGAGACTAAACTGACTGAGCCATGTAGGCACCCCTTTGTTATTGTATTTAAAGTGTGTGGTCAAAATTTTCATCTGCTTCATCAGCAGTTTTCTAGTATATATTCTCCCTCTGCCATATGGATTCAGGTTCTTTGATTCTTCTTTTTTTATTTCTTGTAGAATCTGATGTAGTCTTTATACTTATGGGAACCACATTTGATATAGTGCATTTCCTGCTTGTTCCATGCCTTACTCTAGTCTGTATTTATTATTCCCACTTTTGCAAATAAAAAAAAATAGGTTCAGTACCTCAGGTTGTGTTTGCCAACTTTGGCAAGTATAATTTATAGCTTTGCTGGCTATTTACAAACATAAATCAAAATACCTTCTGTCCCTCGATACTTCTCTGTTTCCTCCCAAAGGAACACTGCTCAAAGTGACTTGAGCTGCTTTTTTGAGCTATCAACCTATGTCACAGTGTTGGGTTTTAACTATTTCCTTGTTTCACTGAACATGGAGTTGTGTTTCTTGTATCTTCCTGTAACTTCTGGATTTTCATTTGAACACTATTTCATAATTTTAATTTCATTTATTTATTTATTTATTTATTTATTTAATTTTTTAAAATTTACATCCAAATTAGTTAGCATATAGTGCAACAATGATTTCAGGAGTAGATTCCTTAGTGCCCCTTACCCGTTTATCCCATCCCCCTTCCCACAACTCCTCCAGTAACCCCCAGTTTGTTCTCCATATTCATGAGTCTCTTCTGTTTTGTCCCCTTCCCTGTTTTTATATTATTTTTGCCTCCCTTCCATTATGTTCATCTGTTTTGTCTCTTAAAGTCCTCATATGAGTGAAGTCATATGATTTTTGTCTTTCTCTGACTAATTTCACTTAGCATAATACTTCCACTTCCATCCACATAGTTGCAAATGACAAGATTTCATTCCTTTTGATTGCCGAGTAATACTCCATTGTGTATATATACTACATCTTCTTTATCCATTCATCCATCGATGGATATATTTCATAATTTTTAAATTAAACTAAAAACACATAGAAAATAATAATTTTGAAAAGCGTTGAGTTTTGATTTGATCAAAATATGACTATAATTGTTCATTTTGAAGTTACTCTAAAGAATAATGAAATGGAAATTTTAGATTGGGTAAAGGATTTCATATTACCTTATCAAATGAGTGAAAAAGTGAAAATAGCATTGATACTTTAAATTAAAAATAAAACAAAAGCTATATTGTAGGGCTACTAGTCTTTCCATTTTAGAACACATACACAGAGTCAAGCTAAAATCATTTCCCAGATGGTGTAATATAAGCAAGCGATATTAGTTTGGGATGGCCAGGGGATATGCATATATTAGCATGTGAACACTAGTAAGTTATTGTCCCATTTATATTGTAAAAATCTCAACTGTGACTAGACCTAAATCATAATCAATAGCAAGAAAATGTTGGAAGAAGAAAATCACGTATTGGTTGAAACAATACTCTGAGGAATAAGCAGGCTTTGGTATAATCGCAAGCAAGAAGAGAGTAAATGTGTTATTCAGATTTAAATGAGATAATGAAAATAAAAAAAATGTAATGTTCATCATGCATTCAGATAAGTAACTTTTATTAAAATAATGATGTATATAGCATTATTGTTAACTCTTTCTTTCACACTTTTTTTCCCCTCCATTTATGACTATTTCTCACTTAAGGCAGCTTAACAATAAATAACTACAAAAAAAGTGAGCTAACTTGAATCTGTTTAACATTTAAAATAGTAAGTCTTTACAGTATTTGGCATTTTAGTTAGTAATACAAACAAATTATTTGTGACATGGTTCTTAATTTATCACAGCACATAAATGTATTTGGATGTTTTGGGAAAATGTATCAGGATCTTTCAAATTCTGGGCATCAGCATATTAATTTTAATAGTTAAGAGTATTATTTATGAGTCCTTTCTGGCCAAATAGTTATCTCCACCAATAGTTATAATGATTATTATAACTATTATTATAACATACATATATATATAACATATATAACATGTTATTATAACTATAATATGCATACATATTATACTATTGTAAATACTATTAAATATACACATACCATGAATAAATGACAGATATACTATAAGATTTCACTTATTTTCCATTGTATAACTGGTGAAAACCCTAAAGCCATATGACTAAAATAATATTTTCTATTTTGACACAGTCTTTTTATTTCACAAATCTCCCTTGTATATTTTGTTCCTATTCCATACCTTGTGACAGAGATCTTATTAATCTAGAAGGAATGCCCTGGCTGGTCCTAAATTAATACTCCTTATCAACTTGCTAGGATCTATTTGCCTGACTTATTTGCATAAAATGAAGAAATCTTCTGGGAAAAAAAGTATATTGTGCATGTTCTGAGAGAGACAAAAAAGAAACAAATATTCAAAGATTATCCTGACATCACAGAGCTATGAGTTGCAAGTTTGACAGAAGAGAAACACATATTTGTGCTAAACACAGGGTGGCCCCAGGGTTCTCAGTACAGAAAGAAATAAATCATTATTTTTGGTTCTTTAAATCTTTTGGAGGTTGGTCCTGAGAGGTGGCTTCTAGGCAGCATTACTGCTTTAAGAGGTAGTAATGACAGAGTAGCATTGGAAACTTTGTCCAGGATATAGAATAAATGCCCATCAGAAGAAAATTGGCAGCAAAACTGTAGTGGCCACCTGTTTCTGATTTAGCATATAAATACTAATATGAAAGCATTACTACCCACAGACTCATAATGACAGAGGAAATTTGAGTTACGTTATTTTTTAAATTCATTCTCTACTTTCAATTACTCTAAATTCACATTAAATACCATTTTTACTGCCAATTTTTCATAAACAAGGTTTTTAAGTTTGTTTATTTTCTTCTGTTACATTAATCAAAATATTTACCACTAATTACACATTTGTAGAAAGACCTCTTTCAGTTTGCATGAGGTTACATATGTGCTTTATCACTCCCTGATATATTATAAAACAACAATAACGTGTCCTTTGGTAAAGAAGAGCTAAATATTAACTTCTTTTTCTCTTCCCTGTGTATGCAGAAAGGTGACATCCTAGCTTTCTTTGCTGGATCATCTGTCTCTATCTCTATCTCTATCTCTATCTCTATCTCTATCTCTATCTCTATCTCTATCTACATCCATACATATATCTATCTAGCTAGCAACACCATCTAGATATTATATAATTAATTCCATTCAGTATAAGTTTGCAGAAGTGATTTGTACTAATTTCAGCACGGGCCTCTAAGATCATCTGTTAGATTTTGCTTTACCATTCCTATCCATGCAGCAGAAGGAAACAATCCTAGATATCAGAACTGTAAATTTCTCAAACAGAACTTGGAATAAAAATCCTCAGGGAACACACCAGGCTTAGTTTGTTTGTTTCCTTTTGGTGTTATATGAGTGAAAATAAACTTTTATTATGTTATAACACTGATATTTTATGGGTTTTGGTTACATTAGCTAGCATTGTTTCTACTAACTAGTACATGTGCCTTTGCGCATTTTTCACTCTGTGACAATAAAAAGGGTCACATTTTTATTTATATATGAGATTTTTCTTCTGAGGTGGTTGTGTATCTAGAGTGATCAATATGGCAACATTTCTAATTGTAGTAAAGTTTTCATACAGCAAAACATATATTTAATTATATGATTAATTTTGATAGATATCTATACTCATGTAGCCAGTACCCACCCCCCCACACACACCCTGATCCATATATAAAACATTTATACAACCTAAGAAAATATCTTATTCATCCTCCTAATTGATTCCCACCCCCATCGTATCAATTACCACTACCACCACAGGCAACTTCTCATCTTATTTCTATTACCATAGGTTAGTCTTAACTGTTCTTGAATTACATATAATGAAATCCTACAATCCATATAGTTCTGTATTTGGTTTGATTCAATCAACAAAATACTGTTACATTCTATGTTTTTACATGTACTGAGAATCTACTCTGTTTTATTGCTGAACAGTAATCAATTGTGTGAATACACTGCAATTCATTTATACACACACCTGTTTTCGTGTATAGCTTTCTTCCTCAACCTTCTAAATATTATGAATAAAAGTATTATAAACATTCATTATAAATTTTTGTGTGCAATTGATTTTTGTAAGAATGAAATTGCTAAAGAACACAGTGAGTAAATGTTTAACTTTATAAAAAAACTTTCAAAACGTTTTCTATAACTTATTATACCATTTTACACAACCAAGAGCCGTGTATGATATTTCCATTTGGTCAATATCCTTGACAACAATTGATATTATTAGTATTTGTGTCTTTCAAAATTAGTCATTCTAGTTGGTATCTATGGTGATGTGGGTACAATCTGTATTTTCCTAATAATTAATGATGTTTCATGGGTATATTGGCCCTCTGTACATCTTCATTTGTGAAATGATTGGTCATGCCTTTCCTTATTTTAAAAATAGGGGTTTTGTCTGTTTTACATGTTTATCTATTTATTTTTAGAGACAGAGAGAGTACCAAGAGTGGAGGAGCGGAGAGAGAGAGAAGCAATCTCAAGCAGGCTCCTTACTGTCAGTGCAGAGCCCAACATGGGGCTCTATCTCATGAACCATCAGATCATGACCTGAGCTGAGATCAAGAGTTGGACACTCAACTGACTGAGCCACTCCTAAAATAAGTTTAAAGAAGGTTATCTGTATTTTTTAAATTTATTTTGAAATTATTTGTGTATTCTGAATAGAAATCCTTTGTTAGATATATGTTTGGATTAATACTACAATTCGCCTCTCTTTGTTAAGGACTTATTGACATAATTTCTGGGATATTTGTTGTCAACTTCCTAAATAATTGTTTCAGCTGTAGAGACTCCTTGCAAGATCATGTTCATTTTTGATACAGGCCCCATTCAAAGACTGATCATGTGGGAGTACACAAATAGGAACAACTCTGAAAGTCCAAAACTTCCTATAGAGTCAGCCAATACTGCTGTGTGCCTTAGTCTTTAATTTTAGCTCAACTTCTTTCTCTTTACAACCGTGCTTTTTTTCTCCTTTATTTCCATAGGTATTGATGCCAAAGATGTTATTTGAGTATCCTGTACACTAAACTCTTCCTAGATTCTATTTCTTAAGTATATAAACTTGTGACATGTAGTACCAAGAATGATCAGAGAAAGAAGGTACATGGAAGGGATATTTGATCTGGATTATCCAACAGCTGGTTGACAATGAGGACTTCATCATTGGATATAGATGAAACATAGATATTCCTTGGCACAGGTTCACTGTTGGTGAACTGGAATGATAAACTGGTAAAAAGAATATATTATTAGATGTGATTGTCTGGGCTTTTGAGAAATACGAAAGAAATAGCAACTATGAGGGCAACAGAATGGTTGGATATTGCTGAGCTTGACTGATGCTTTGGAAAGTGATAATGAAAAGCTGAGGGTAATTAATTGCTAATTAAATGCTAAGTATGAAAAGTGGTGACCCTTCTTGGTAGTTTGCAAATAGGCTTGCATCTATTGCAGCTGAGACAGAAATATAATCCATGTTCCTTCATAATCTTCAGAATATCCAAACTTCAAAGAAGTTGAAATATTCCATCAAGGCAGCTCTGCTATGCCAAGTCCAAGGTTCTACCTTGAAAGGAATGAGGTACTAACATATATGGACACAATTTAATGACTCAGAAAACACTGAATTTCCAGGTTATTGTGAATGCTCTTAACATACATAAATGACACACTCTTCCATATTAAGACCTAATACTCACCTCTTACTTGGAAACAATACTGAGGTTTTCCCCTTCAAGACATGTGCATGTCCCTCCCCTGTCCCTGAATCTGTCAAAACATAATCTCTGGGTTGTGTTAGGTCTGGTAAGGAAGGAAAGGGGATATGTTTCAAAGAAGTTACAAAACCTAAAGCCAAAAACACATACAAAAGAACTAAAACGGTGTGAGTGCAATTTGATTCTGAGGTTGACTGATGAAGAAAGGTCTTGAACAAAAGATTAGATGAACAAGAGTTTATTGATTTGGGAGTAATTTCTTGGGCCACAGAATTTAACATTACAATAAGGAGCTTTGGATATGGTGTGAACTCATTACTAGGGTAGCTCCAAGATGCTTAAAATAGTGATTGCCATACTATGTGGTGTTGAATTACTGTAGCAGTCAGTGGAAGAAGGAATTAAAAGGCTCAGAGTGGTCATAATAGATTGATAGTCTATGTAAAACTAGGATACACACAAGATTATTTTGTTTCATAAAACTACTACGAATATATAATTTATGAAGGCCATCAGAAATACACTAATGAGAAGGGCACAAAGATTACTAAGAATTTCAGTAGTGCCTCACCTGTATATATTGTGGGCAAAGGTAGGAGACACCATTGCAAAACTAGGCTCATAGATAACAATAGGTCTAATAGGACACCGAAACCATGAAAGTCAGATAGTGACACCTCCTGAATGAATAAATGAAAATATAATTATGATAGTCAATGGCAAGATCAGAGGAGAGGTAGGCAAAGTGTAGGAGGGGTGCAATATATGTAGAGAGGGCCCAGTAATGTTTATTAAAAACTGGCATTCTTATAAGCAAATTAGATATACCCACGAGGAGACTATTTAATTTGTATCATCAAAACAAACCAAGGATGAGGCTCGGTAGTCTGAGAGCAGTGCTCCAATTAAAAAAAAAGAAGCATAATCCTTTGCCCTGTTAAATATGAACCAGTTTTAAAATCTGAAAAAAAATGATTAAAAATCTTCATCTCCAAGAGGAAAGAGTTTGTAATTCAACAAGTCTAGGTGATAAAGATCACCTAGTCCTTCAAAGGAATCTGTAGTCATATACTTAGATAACAAAACACTGGGGAATGGGAGTAATCCAACTATTTTAAGGACTTCTGGATAAAGAGTCCATGTTAGCATAGATGCCCGAAACTCAAAGCATCATTATGGTTAATGTCAGAATTAGTTTGGGGGTGGGAGGGGAAAAAAGAGTTCTGGCCAATGTCTGGCATCACAGTGTTTCCATTGGCTAGTACCTCAACTGTAAAATTAGTATAAACATATACTTGGTAAGTGGCAAAAAAACTCATATTGAGTCCTTGGTTTTTGAAAGGAGACATTGCATTTGGATGATTAGCCCATTTTTAAATTAGGTTATTAGCTTTGTTTGCTATTGCATTGTAGATCTTTATATATTTTGGAGATTAACCTCTCATCAAATATATGTTGTGCAAATTTTTCTTTGACTTTTCGCTTTATTA
The DNA here is from genome assembly GCF_016509475.1 of Prionailurus bengalensis. Lineage (NCBI taxonomy): Eukaryota > Metazoa > Chordata > Mammalia > Carnivora > Felidae > Prionailurus > Prionailurus bengalensis. The sequence continues at coordinate 92,246,386 of NC_057349.1, forward strand.
TTATCTTGATTTTTTTTATTTAATGCCACTTTTTAAATGTTTTTAAAAAATATTTATTTATTTTTGAGAGAGAGGTAAACAGAGCTCAAGTAGGGGAGGGGCAAAGAGAGAGGGAGACACAGAATCCAAAGCAGGCTCTAGGCTTTAGCTGTCAGCATAGAGCCTGACAGGCGGTTTGAACTCAGGAGCTGTGAGATCATGACCTGAGCTGAAGTCAGCCACTTAACCAACTGAGCCTCCCAGGCACCCCGATGTAGTACCACTTTTTAACTTGTGTTGCCTATGCTTTTGGTGTTATAGCCATGAAATTATTGTCTAAAACAACAGTATGAAATTTTTACCTTACATGTTATTGTAAAGTTTTACAGTTTCAGGTCTATCCTTAAGTCTTCAATCCACTTTGAGTTATTTTTATATATGGTGTAAAATAAGGGTCCAGTTTCATTCTTTTGCATGATAGTTTTCAAAAGAAGACTTATGAATGACCAACAGGGATATGAGAGATGCTCAAAATCACTAAGAATCAGAGAAATGCAATTTAAAACCACAATGAGTTATAACCACATGCCTATCAAGATCACTACTGTTAACAAAAGAAAAGACAACAAATGTTGACCAGGATGTGGAGAAGTTGGAACCTTTCCTCATTGGTAGTAGGAATGCAAAATGATGTAATTGCTATGGAAAAGAGTATGGAGATTCCTCAAAAAATTAAAAATAAAATTACCATATGATTCAGCATCCCACTTCTGGATATTTATCCAAAATAATTGAAATCAGGATCTCAAAAAGATATATTAGCACTCTCATGTTCACTGAAGCAATATCCACAATAGCTAAGATGTAGAAACAATCTAAGTGTCCACTGACAGACAAATGCACACAAAAAAGAGTGGTATATGTATGAATACTGTTCAATCTTACAAAAGAAAATCCTGTACTATATGACAACATAGCTGAACCTGAAGGACATTATGCCAAGTAAAATAAATTATAAAAAGAGAAATACTTCATGATGTCACTTATATGAGGTATTTAAAATAGTCATTCTTGGGGTTCCTGGGAGGGGCAGTCAGTTAAGCAGCCAAGTCTTGATTTTGGCTCAGTCATGATTTCATGGTTCATGAAATACGTTTCCCCAATGGGGTTCTGCGCTGACAGTGTGAAGCCTGCTTGGTATTCTTTCTCTCCCTCTCCCTCTGCCCCTCCCCGCGCCCCTGCATGTTCTCCCCCCCCCCCCGCTTTCTCTGTCTCTCAAAATAAATAAAAATTAAAAAAATTTAAAAAGTCAATTTCATAGAAGTAGAGAATAGAGTGGTCATTGCCAGAAGCTGGAGGGAGGAGGAAATGAGGAGTTACTAAATCATTAGGACAAAAGTTTCTTTTGTGCACAATGAACAAGCTCTGGAAACCTGTTGTACATTATACCTGTATTCAACAATGAGTTGTACACTTACAGATTTAAGAGGGTAGATCTCATGTTAAGTGTTCTTACCACAATAACATAAAATTTCTCAAAGAGTCATTATATTTAGTGTTTCCAAGTGAAAGTCTATGACATTTATTAACCTTCAATAGCCAAAGAGTAAATAAAACCATATTATATCCCTAAAGTTTGGCCATTTTTAAAGATCTAAGGAATACATGGTGGTGACCAATGTCATGTATCAATTTTATTCACCAGTCTTACCTTTGCAAAAACAAAAACAAAAAAAGATTCTGGTGAATGAGAGTGGGTTACACTAAATTTGACCAAAAGTAATCCAGATAGTAGCCACCATGATATCTTTAATTGAGCAAATTAATAAAGCCTCATACATATTGTATTGTACCACTGATTTGAAGAATGGATTTTTTTTTCTATTACTATCAGGACCAGTACAAATTACATGGAATGGACAATACATATTTGTAGTCTTGTTCTTATGTTTTGTTGACATTTTCACTTTCTTTCATAAATATCTAAAGAGATGTGGGTCATCTAGATATTCTAAAGAACATTATCTTGACCCATTACATTGATGATATCATGTTAGTTGGACCAGAGGAAGAAGACAATATTACATTAGGCCTTGGTATGCACATGTGCTCCAGAAGGTGGAATACAAAAATAAAAAGATTCAGGAGCCTGACATTTCTGTAAAATGTTTAGGGTTTGAATGGTTATGGGCATGCCAAGAGAAACTAATGAAAGAATAAGAGATGATACTGCATCTTGCACCTGTCACCATTATGGAGGAAATATGGTACCTAGTAGGCCTCTGGATTTTGGAGGTAGCATACCACATATAGGAATATTACTTGATTTAGTTACTGCCTGACACAAAAGCCTGCTTGAATCATATGGGGCACACAATAGGAAGATGTTCTAGAGAAGGTTGAGGCTTCAGTGTAAGCCTTCAAGTGTAGGTTTGAGTTTTAAGGTAGGACAGATCCTATGGTATCAGATGTATCAATAGTGTGAAAAATTGCCATGTCAAATGAACAGCAAACTTCTAGGGGAATATCACAACCCAGACCTCTTGATTTCCAGAGGAAGACTAAGTATCTAGGGAAGATAATTATACATCTTTTGAAAAACAACCCCTAGCTTTGTTACTCAAGTCTCAGTGAAAATGAGGTGACTGACCATGTGGCCACAATTGCTTATTGTGACCTAACTGTATCAGACTCACCAAGTCATAAAATCAGTCAGGTCTGGTGACAGTCTACTGTAAGTTAGAAATGACAATTATGAAATTTCAATGTAAATAGGAGTAGAGGGCTCAAGTGAGCTCCCAGAGTATGCAACCCATTTTCATATCATCCATCAATGTGTCAATGCCCTTTTGTTACATGTAAGGTTATATGGGTAATCTTTTCCAACTCATTGATGGAGGAAGGAAAGTTCAACCTTGGTTCATAGATGAGCCAACTTGATACACTGGAGCAGGCCAAATAGAAGGCAAGTGCACAACCACTCTATTTAGGGATGACACTGAAAGAGAGTGGCAAGCGAAAATGGGCAAAGAATGGTAGACCTGGCCATCTAGCTGATATGGAAAGAGAAGTAGTTGGAATTTAGAAAATACATGAACTCAAAATCACTTGTGAATCTCTTGGCTGGAGAGTCAGAGGCCATAAGGAGAAAAATTGGAAGACTAGAAAGATTGCAAACAGAATTCCTAATTTATATGCACATATATAACAAACTGTTAAAATCTTGGTACCGCATGTTAACATTTGACAGAGAATATTCTCCATGAAAGAGGCATGCAAGTAAGTAAACAAAATGACTCAGTCATTTAAAACATTTTTTTATCTTAAAGATGTAAATGGTATAACATAGGAAGTGTGGAAAATGATATGAACTTACGAAAAAAAAAAGAGATGACTACTAAATACAAGCCTGAAAGTTTACAGGAGACTTTTGAGAGGTTCCTGGGGGCCAGAAATCAATTCTCAGGTTCCATGTAGTTTTAAAATCTGGCAAATATCTTGATGTGAGACAACCAGGGATTTGGGCTCCTCATTTCCAAATTTATTTCCTGCCGGGATTAAGCAACTGCTGACGTTTTTGTTGGTTTTATTTCCTTCGGTGTATTTCTTCTTAGGGCCAGGTTCCAACTTCAGCTGGCATCCATAATTGGCAAATGAAATCAGGGAAGAGAATGGGGCAGGTCAGTTCACCTCAGAGGGTGCTCCCTTCTTTGAAATTTTAGTTCTTATCGCTTCACAACTCTGAAATACATTTAAAATATGATTTGTATAATACATCCAATTGTTCCTAATTTTTGCAGTAAAGTATTGCCTTGTCATGATAGGCCATATTATAGATGGAAGTGGAAACTTCTCTTTCTGGTTATAATTTCAAAGTAGGAGCTTGATTAGCAGATATTTTTGATATACTAAAAAATCTTTATCTCAACATAGAACTAGATTGGCTTTTTTTCTGCATTGAAAAAGTCACAGGCTAAGGACAAAGTCAACAAAATAGCCTCTATCCACAGAAGTTATTAGTTATAAAGGGACTTCACTGCAAGTCTGCATCAGTACTAGCTATATAAGGCATTTCAGGAGTACAAATGTTGTTAAAAGTTATACTTTGGAGTATTTTATTTAGAACTTCATACAGCTGAGATGGCCCACATTCTAGAAAATTGAATATAATTGAGTTCATTATTTATGTGCTCCGAAGTTGCTCAAGAACTATGAATTTAATTACCTGAAATTTGAGGCCAAATGAGTTCTAAAAATAAAATTATATATATATGAAAAGGACCTATAAGATTGTGACATAGACAATATAACTGGTTGTTGATATCGTCTCTCTGTAAAGTCAGTCCTACACCTAGAGACCACCACTTGAAATACGAATGGAAGCTTAGAAGACAAGCTAAAGGAAGAACAAGAGAGGACAGAGGGAAAAGGAGTGGGAGTGGTGAGAAAATAAAGACACAGAGGAGGCAACAAAGTCGGTATTTATTGTAGTTTAAAACAAAAGGAAAACAAGATTAAATTTCCACAAATGTAAGACCCGATGCAAAGGAAAAAAGATGGATTACAACTAAGACTTTTAAAAAGTGATTTTGTCTTCATTATTCTAGAATAAAGTGTTTTAATATTCTTTAGCTGTCTCATGTCCACAAAAACTCAAAAGCCTTGATTGAAAACTCAGAAGAAATGGTTGAAAAAAAGGGTTAAGTCCTCACAGAATAAAATGGGCTTGATAGATTCATGGGCAAAATTAACATTAATTTGTAATAGGCATGGGTTTCTTATGTTAAATATTTTCATATCATGTCAAAATTCAATGGAATTTTTCCTTTAAATTTATTACTTAAAGGTTACTGGTGGAAGAAAAAAAGTACTGATTTTTTAAGGATATTGACTAAACGGTTATTTTAAAAAATGATCTCAATTGATGGAATAAATTATACTAACTTCTGGAATTATAGTAGAAGACAAATGCACTATATAGAATGTGTTATGTTAGAATCCATGGGAAATTAATAATTTTGATTCCAGTGAAATTTCCTAATGATGGATAGTTCATATGAAAATTTAATATAAGGCCAGTAGTTCATGTAGGATTGATTTATATAGTTGGAAGAAATGAAAATAAAAATAAAGTACAAATAAGATTTTTCAGTGAATTTACTTCTTAAATATATTTCATAGTTCATTGAAAAAATAGAAAATAAAAAAATAACAGTAAGAAAAAATATAATGGCCACATAAAAAATATACTGTCCATATAGACATATGAAGCTAAAGAGAATTCTTCTTGGATCCTGGATACAAAATATGTATATATAAATCAATTGCCTTCATTCCAACACACAAACAGAAGTTTAAAACTTATGACAAATACCTATAAAACATAAACATCTGTAAGGGAAAAAGGAAAATATAATATCATGATTTAAAAATGAACTATGAAGAAAGAAAGCAAAACTCTAATGACTTAAGAATTCATGAGGTTTCTGTGTGGTAAAGCACACTTTTGTGGCTACTGAGGGACACCAAAAAAGAATTAAACAAATTGAAAGGGCTCTATGATTTTGGATAAAAATATTTTAATTAATACTGTTGTTACAGTTCCCTAGTTTAATATCTACATTCCAAAAAATTATAAAAACATTATCTTCTATAAACAGATTAAAATGTTCATAGAGAAAAATTAAATATAACCAGAAAAATTCATTTAAAAAAAGATGCAATGGATAAGGGATAACTTTCCCAGATGTCAAAAATGTTATACATATAAAATATTTTTTCAAAGCATTAGAGCTCATGAATAGCCAACTATGTTGATTAACAACAACAACAACAAATCTAGAATTAGGCTAGGAAACATAAATGGTGTAACTCAAAACAGTGAGGAAAGATGGGTTTTCAAATACTTTTTTGAGACAAGTAGGTGGCCATATGGGAAAAAAAATAAATTTGTGAAGTCAAAATATCCTAAAACCATTTTAAATGGATAGAAGATTTATTTCTTAAAATGAATCCAGGAATATACTGGAAGAGAACACAGAAAAAATAAATCTAAATGTGTAATATCTTTGAAAGTGTGACAAAAAACTACCTAGAAAAATTTAAAAAAATGGACATTTTTATTACATCAGGTTTTTAAATTATGTTTATGTGAAACTAATAGAAAAAAATTCAAGGGAAAAATAAACTTCAGAAAAAATATTTGCAAGTAATAATTCAAAGACCAATTTATCATATAAATGATTTTTTTACATCATCAAGTAAAAATTAAATAAAAATTTAAAATATCAGGAAAGACATAAATAAAAACAAATCATAAGTGCATAGAAACATACAGAAAATTACTCATAAATGCATATAAAACTACAATTAAATGTCATTTTCAAACTATCCAAGTTATGAAAATAAAACATTGAAAACTGATTTTGTTGATGTGGATGTAGAGTAATATTATATGTTAGTAGTAGGAGGGTAAATTGGTATAATTTCTATGGATGACATGTTGGCAAATATTTATTAAAATGGAAATATGCCAGCAATTATACTTGAAGAAATTTATGTTACAAATTTGCTTGCAGATGTGTAAACTTTGTGTAAGAATGTTTATTGTTGCATCTTTTGCAACAGTAAAATTACAAACAACCTAATTGATTTTAACAACCAATTTAATCATTGTGGTACAACTACAGTACATAATGGAATACTAGACAACTTTCAAGGAATGAGGCAACTCTACATGCTTTATTTGTGGTAAACTTCTAGACAGTGTTAGTTGCAGAAAAAGAGAAAAACAGGTATAGGGTACAACCATTTGTTTACATGTGTGCATGTGTTTGGGCCTGTATTTATTGTTTTATAACTTTTTGAGATTTGTACCATAAGTTGAGTTTTATAATATGTACAGGGTGACTTTGTATTGCTATAAATATATAATCTGTTTTAAAATATTATAAGGATGTGTAAGCATTGAACCTCAATTTTTCCTTAAAATTGAACCTCTTTGTTTTATAACTGAATATTTTGTAGTTTTATAAATGACAATTGATATAATCTCTTATTTAAGTTTTCATAAGATATGTGAAAACAGTTGAAGACCTGATTTTATTTTATTGAATTATGTCAACCACATATTTCAGATTAGAGTGTTTTTATATTAACTGCATCTGCTCTTAAGGCAGCACATGATTGTTTACAAAGTACTTAACAAAAATATTATTTTCTCATATACCATGACTGCTTAACTAATGAATTCATGTATCAGTTTTTCATTTAATAGCTTTATGCATATATATTTTTATATGAAGGCATAAATGTGATGCTTAATGTTCTTAATTCTAACTCATGGTAATAATGGATATAAGCTGATATTTTGTGGTCTTCTATAATAAAATACAGCCTGTGCAAGTCATTAAAGCTATTTTTCTGTTTAAAATTTAGAAATTGTGCTGTTTCTGAGACCAAAGAAATTTTGGGTTCTGATGGCTCTCTGCTGACCAACAGATGGATCAGTAAATAGCAGATGGTTTTATGAGCAGTTCTGTCATCTTAGCATCTAAAATGTTTTACATGCCAAGCCGTAGAAGTTTGGATCAAAATATCTGCTCTCGTGCAGTAAGCCTGCTGTTAGCTTGCTTCTCTGAGTAGGTTTCTCAGCCAATTGTGGCCCTCTGACTGAGCATTATGACCATGCTTATACATATTCCCTCTATGTTCACATAAATATGTGAACAAGAATGTCTTCTTGTTCAAAGAAAAAGTCTTCATGGGACTTCATCTTTGTCAATAATGCAAATTAAGTCTCTGTATGCTATTTTATAGAGTTACTTTTTTTTTTAATCACTCTGGTCTTTATGATTGTGTCAGTTTTAAAACAGAATGTTAATATTTTTTCATTCTAAATTTAATAAACCTAAGTAATTATCTTGTAATTTTAAGGATATCACATGCTAATTCTAAACACACACACACATAGACACACACACACACACAAACACACACACACACACACACACACACACACACACACACACACCAGAAGGATTATACTGTACTACTGGGGATGTTATGTGCATTAATGTATGGATTTCTTTCACCAAATCTATTAAGTAGGTACTGTTATTATTTCTTGATTTTGGTAAGAAAATTGAGTCTTCACCAAGGTAAAGGTCAATTCAGTAAAATGGGATATAAATTTTACAAGTGGGAAAACTTGATGGTGCTTCATTATTAGTAGTTCAAATTTTCATCAACCTCAGGGGCTTGACCAAGTTTTAGTATATTGATGCATTTCTGAGTATTTTCTCCTCAAAGAGTTTTCTATTTATCAAATTGGTCTGCCACAAACAATCACTTCATCTGCCAATTATTTTTGTTTAAAATAGCCTCTATTCCTGGTGGATATTGTGGCACTTTTTCACATTAATGTAGTTTTTGCTCACTGAGTTGTCCTAGTGACATTTGCCTTTTGGCAGAGATGCTCTTCTGGTTCCAGACTGCAACATTGTTTAGGGCAAACCAGCTGCATTGGAGAGAATTTGGGTTAAAGAAAAGTCCAATGTCATGAAGTTAGTTCTAAGTAAATGGGTCTCCTCTCTGTATCTCATACACACATTTTGATCTTAGAAAACTTTTAGCTATGAAACAAAAACTCATATTGTTACTATATTTTATTCTTTCTAGCTCTGTACCTATGCACCAATATGCTATTTTATTGTATTAAGTAACATGCTAGCAGATAGATATCAAAAATCTCCTATTATCCCATCCCTCCAACATTTTTTTCTTTCATTTTTTGAGTACTGTCAAGAATGCTCTCCATCCATTTCCCACAATATTATAACCAGAAGAGGGATCATTTCTCCTCCATGTGGATGGGGAAAAATTTTTACATAAAAAACTAAAAAAAACCCCTGTTTTTGTATCTAATGGCATACTCCCAAGTTTCATATATGACTGGCAATGTTCCTGAATTTTTCTCTTGGTAAAATTTCTACATTTGATTCTACCTGTTTGTTTCTCAGAATTTCTATGCATGTATTTATTAAACATTTCTTATGCCACTATCTTGCCAATTTGACTTCTGGATGTCAATCTCAACAGCATTAAATGCAATGTCTTGGTACCTAAAGTCTGTGTCTAATTCAGGTAAATTTCAAGAGAAAAAAGTAACAGAATACTACGCTAATATTTCAAAACTCATGAAGTGCCTAAAGGAGCCTCGTGAATAGTGACTGTAAACATCTTTGACAAAATTATGCCTGAAAAAAGAAAATGCATAAATCACGTTGCTACTACAGCTATTCTGTTCTTTTATATCCTCAATGAAATCTATAAATAATACAAAATTGGAAAATTTACTACCCATATTGTATTTAACTTCATAAATATGTTGTTACTTATAATTTAAGTTGGATCAGACTAAAATAAAACTTCAAAGTCTTATTGTAACTTCCCCTGTATAAAGTTGGTAGCATCAGCTAGTATTTGGTTTGTCCAGAATCACCAACTAACAAGTGATTATTCCAGAATAAGTTCCAAAAACCCAGAAAACTTATGAGACATCATGTTGCCCAATTACAGGGTGTCATTCATAATATGTTTATATGAATAGTGTTCTCTGGAGCACCAATAAGGCAGGAAAAGTTAGTACACATGAGAAGGGAGTTAGAAGAGATGCTAAGGTAGTCGATTGGGAAGAAAAGATCTGATGTCAGCAAACAATTAATGAGATTGACTAAAAGTGAAATCAAACTGTTTCCACATAAAAAAAGGAAATTTCATGAAATTACTGTCATCATCAGAAATTGCAATTATTTATAAAGTTTATAGGAATTATTAGCAAAAGTTTGTCATTACATGTCTATGGTGAAATATATGTTACCATTACTGTTTTTATATTTATATTAAATTTAAGTAGCATTAAAGAGGCTTAAGGTGAATTAGAACAAAAAATCATCAATTTCTACATATTTAATTGATCTAGGGGTTCCTAATACTGTTAGGATATTTTTCCATTAGTTATTGTGAAAGATATATATGAACTGGGACTTCAGTTTACAAAAGAACAAATTGCTTAGGAAAGTCATGGATACCATGGAATATTAATAAACCAACACCCAGCTTATGTGAGAACAGAGGAATGATCTCTTGCTTTTGAGTTAGTAAACGTAGGTTTGTATCTCAACCGGCTGATTTCTACCAATTTGGAACAATTACAATATTTAATTTTCTTCTACCTTTGTATTCTTTTAATATAAAATGGCAATCCCTGTACACCTTCATAATAGAAATTAAAAATAGTGTACGTTGCAGTGCCTTGAACATTATCATTTATCAATAAACAATGCAAACAAAATATGTCACCCATTAAAACTGTATACCTATAAGTCTGACATGCCTCTTCAGGAGAATCAGTAAATGCCACCACAATCACAGCCACAGCAACCACAATCAATTCTACCAGAAAGGGTAGGCTATGATTCTAGAAATAGCACAGTGCAACTGGGAGAGTTCATGCCTATTCCCACTACTTTCACTTTTATCAAATACAGGAAACATTTTGTACCATACCCATGTTGCCACATTGATTCTGGAGAAATTCGATTTTGATAGGTATCTTTTAATTTTCTTTGACTTTCTTAGGAACGCGAACTGCCTTAACCTGATAACTACGATAAACTGTGACTATTTCCAATATGCAAAACCCCCCAATTATTTACAGATAAATTTTATACGTGTTAAAATTGGCATATTAAAAGAGAATATACTCATTGACTAGACTTTTAAAGGTTTTAACCATAAACTCTAAGTATCACTAATGGTTGTGGTCATCATGAATTTAACAAGTTCTTTTAGATCTCTGCTTATTCTCTAAAATGTACTTCAGTCTGGGGTCTCCAAAAGTTGGTTCTAAGACACAGGCTTGCATAAAAATAGTTTACTTGAAAAATCAGTCCAGGATTCAGTAGGAAGTGACAGAGAAGGTAAAACAAGAAAGGATGCTGAACCAGTTCAAGAGTACTTTATGATGATTGCCAGCTGCTCTAGGACCAGTGTTCCCCTCCATGAAGACTTCTGAATAACCCAGTAAGCATTTCAGAATGAGACACCAACTGGTCTCCATTCATTAATTGGTCAAGGGGGCCTCAGAGGTGGCTGTAAACACCCAACTTGTTCACATTTTAGCCCTGAATGGGTGATCCTAGGTATCCTACTTCTCTATCTCAAAGAAGTACAAGAAAGAGCAAGAAGTAGGAGTTACATTGCTCTGGTCCAAATGCAAAGAACTGTCGGGTTGCTTTGAAACTGGCTGAAGCTGCAGGAGTGGTTGGCGGGAATATGAAGAGGGAATGAAAGAATCTGAAAAGGATTACAAAAGCTATCCAATGCAATCAATTAGTTTCTCATGCTAATCAAGGATATTAGCCATAATATAGATTATATTATTTAAGCTAGTTAAGGAAAACTGTTTTAATATGAAGGTTAAAACGTTCTGTATAATTGGATTCATATGGAAAATTATCATCTAAATGCCTATTTATATTCTTCCTGAAGCATTATAATTCTTCATATTTTTCTGCCCATGGGGTAATTTCTAATGTCTCTTATCAGTCACTTTCCATCATTGCTTTCTAGTTGAAATTCCATAAATGTTCTATTTGGGGTGCAGTACATTCATTTTAACACTTTTAACTATGAGACAGCTTCCTTTGTAACTCTGTCCTAGATTTGACTTACAATCTAATTCAATATTCTAATTAAAATTAAATGTTTCAGTTTTGCTTAATATACTACACAGGGGTTGCAAAGAAATGTCTACCCTTGTAGCCAATTTAAAGCTTACATCTGAGTATTTTTCAGTCTCACCAGCAGTGCAAGTTTATAGTGGGTGATCTTTCATCCTGAAAAATGAATCCAGCTGTGTTGCCACTAAGAACTGGTGGTGTGCAGTCTGTTAAATAGCATGCAATTCAACTAAATCCTGATTACTATGTGCAAATAATGAGATTACTATAACTATGTTAAGCATGGTAAATTTATGGGATACATTTATTAAAAACATATTTTGTGCACTTTTAAAACAAAGTTTTCTCCATTATGAGATTGTTTGTCAAGATGGAAATTTGTTTGAAGAAAACCATAATAGGCTTTTGGCTCTTTTAGGAGTGCTATCTCTCATTTTGGAAAAAAATACAGTGGGTTTTGGAGAAGCACAGTCTGTGATTATTGAGCTTATTTTTAAAATTAAATGACAATATGAAAATAGATGTATGACTTGGATTAAAAAATAGCAGGTATGTGATCTTAAATTTAGTTCAGATAAAATGCACACAGAACTCTATATATCATAGAATTAATATTCTAAGTTTCTCACATCTTGCATAAATACCAAGGCTCTGAGTCAGCCTCTACCTTTAAACATAGCACTGTACAGGTCTATAAAAGTTACAGTTAACGTCCAATCCTGTCCACACCGTGAGTCTAATGTGATGCACTAATATGCATCGAGAATAGCATCCAGCAGAAGAAGCCACACTCATACTCTTTATGCCAGCTGCACTTACAACGCATGTACATATTTCACGGATGTGAATGCCATCAACAAAATACTGGTAACGATATGGAAGTAACTGGGCAACCTAGTCATTTAATCATTTCTATCTTTAAGTCATGATTATGGGAATAAAATCCATATGTTCAATATGAGTCTAAAGAAATAAATGAACTTGGTTATATGACATTTGATTAATTGAATCTCCATGAACAAATTCTCCATGTCTCTGATTCAATTAGAATTATATTACCCTATATCCATAATGATAGCCCTGAAGTAATCTAAAATGTGAAGTCTGGTAGGTTTAAATCCCATAATACTTTATCAGATATCAACTGTAAGTAAGTTTTATTTATTTATTCACTGTTTATTCTAAACAATACTCTATAGGGGCACTATTATTTTCATTTTGTTAATGGGGGATATGAGGGTCACAAATAAAAACTTGTCCAAATGTACATAGTGTTGGAACAAGTTCTTGAAATCAAATCCTCTTGTATTCACACTCTGCCCTTTGTCACAATATTATAACCCTTGGCAAATTATAAAAGTAGTAAACTATTTGATGGAAACTTTAGGATAAAATGAAGTAAAGAATTGATGAATAGAACAAGAAAATTGGGAGTATAATATGAGTAGACATCTGGAAAAGATAAAGAACATTGAGACAAAGCATTCAGGCAATGGCAACATATATCTGAATGTATAAGAGCAAGCTACTTAGATACAAAGCCAAAAAAAGTGGAACAAAAACTTAGTATGCTAAAAAAGAAGACCATAGGTTCCAGAATTCTGTCTCTTAATGGCCAGAATAAGACATTGGATGAAATTACCATGTAGTTTTATTTCATTGTATACTTTCATTTGTTTCCTAGCAGTTTTCCATAGAAATGGAGTTGATACTATATTATTATTATGTAGTTCTACGTTTGACAAGCTTTTACTGAGGAATGAGTGTATCAAAGGGATATGGGATAAAACACAAGGAAACATTAAGAACTGCATATCTTAATTCTGTGGCATGGGGGTCCAGATGGAAACAGGTATGAAGAGAGAATCCACTAAAAATTAAAAACAAAACACAAAGATACAAAAATTAATTTGATTTCATGAAACACAACAGGAATTGTAAGTGAAACTGTAAGATCAACTTCTGTACAGAGTTGAGGAAATACTGCATTTAGTATATATCATGCAAAGATGAAGACTTTCTTCAGCCTTGAAAAATGATGAATTATGATAGAAACTTTGTCTTGGATACTTTTAAATAAGAAGAATTTGTAATAATTAGGCTAAAGATATTGCAAAGAGCAGAATGACATGTTAATTTTGTGCTTAAAAAAATAGCTTTCTCTTTGAGCGGGATGGTGAGGAGAAATAACTTAGAACAAGCCCTTAAAAATCTAGAGACAGGAGAGGGTCCTAAGTCTGCTTTCCTTCTCTTTCTACCAATATATAACCACTAATTAACTATTTGTATTAATTTTTTTCATTTTCAGATGTGTAAATTCAAAAAGTAAGAAAACAAAAAGAACCTCTAAATATCCTTGAGGATACTCTGAGCTTTCCCCCCAAACTGACAGGATTCTGTAAAATATCATTAGAAAATAAATAGCAATCTGGACCTAGCAGGAAAGCTTCTGGTGCTCATGTAAAAGTTATAAGATGCTGTTCATTTGCCTGTAACCATTCACTAAAATGATGCCTCAGGGAAAGCTAAACAAAATAATATATTCAAAATTGTTTATTTGTTTTATTGAGATGATTCCTTTATGCATCATCCAATACACAGAGTCTAACCCTCTGAAAGAGACCTTTACCATCAACTTGTACCAATTCTTTGAGAATTCTAATGCAAATAGAATTTGTGAAAATGGGTAATTCTGTAAGGTGAGTTCGATTAGATAATGATTTCTGGTAAATATTGCAATTTGGAAGACTTTCTAGTTCCTTTTAAGTTCCAGTCTCTTTTAGGGAAATTTTCTTAGAAAAAAAAAACTGAAGCAAATGAAGGGCCACAGGTGATTGTTTTATTGTTTTTGTTGTGTAATTCATCTGTTCTGGTAGCATTAGCTTGTTTTTAAGTGACATAAATATAGTATTCTGAATTGTATCTGATTTTTATGTCCAAAGAACATGGCTCCATCTAGATATAAATACAAAATCTTCATTCAGAGGGACCAGAGGTGTGCTTATTAAGGTTATTTCTATCTTATAAGTAATGCTTTCAAAAAGATAATCATGTCTATGTCACTAAGTCTAATGGGTAAACTTCATTTTCTAACTTGCTTCCTGCAAAGCAGCACTTAGCACAGCAGACTACTCATTTTTAATTACACTCCTCCTCTAGCCTATAGGGGCAACATAGGCTCCAAGTTTTCCTCTTTCTTCTTCTTCTTTTTATTTATTTATTTATTTATTTATTTATTTATTTATTTATTTATTTAAAGAAAGAGAGAGAGGAGAGAGAGAGAGAGAGAGAGAGAGAGAGAGAGAGAGAGAGAGAGAGAGAGAGCGCCCAAACAGAAGAGGGGCAGAGAGAAAGAGGGAGAGTTAGAATCTCAAGCCGGCTCCTTGCTGTCAATGATGAGCCTGACACAGGGCTTAACCGACTGAACCACCCAGGTGCCCCTCCTCTTACTTCTTTTGATAATCTTTTCGGGTCTCTTGCCAACTCTTCTTTCTCAAGTCAATCCTCCTGTAATAGAACAGCTCAATTATTCTTCCTTGGTATCCTTTTCTTATCATCACAGAACTTTTCTCAAGGTAGTTGATTCCTCCCTTGGTCCTCATTAGAATTCACATGTGTGAATACACAATCCTATACTTTCAGTCTACACTGCTCTTCTGAATTTTGGATTTATATATCTAAGTGCATACTCAAAGATTCCATTAGGATTAATCAGAGGATCTCAACATACTATATTCAAAACAAATGTCAAATCATTGTACAATGTATCTCTCCCAAATTACCCTTTTCAGTATTCCCCATTTCAGCAAATTCTGTTAGTATTCACTTAATTGCTTAATCCACAAAACTGAAGAATTTCATCAAGAATTGCCTTTAGCTCTGTCTCACCTTAGGTCCTACTATATTGCTTCCCCATTAATGTATCTATCTGTCCATGTCTTTCCATTGGAATTGCCAAGATACAATTTTTAAAAAGCTATTCCTTATTTGATGTACCAGTTAGTCATTTAATTGGTCTCTACACATCCACCGTATCTCCCATTACTTCTCCATATAGGAGTTTAAGTTATATTTAAAAATTAATATTCAGGGACACCTGGGTGGCTCAACTGGTTAAGGGTCAAACTCTTGATTTCAGCTTAGGTCATCATCTCATGGTTTGTGGGATTGAACCCCATATCGGGCTCTGTATTGACAGTGTGGAACCTGCTTGGGATTTTCTCTCCCCCTCTCTCTTCGTCTCTCTTTCTCTCTCTCTTTCAAAATAAATAAAAATAAACATTAAAAAAATAACATTCAATCATGTCATGCTTAAAGTTTAGGTTGATAAAATCACTAGTTTCTCCTTAACTGAAGAAAAAGTCTAAAATTTTTAGTAAGGCCTGCAATGACTCACATGATTTCATCTTTAGATCTTCTGCAAAAACTTGTTTCCAATGTTTATATGCCAGCATTTCTGGCCATCATTCAACATTTCAGACACACCTCTACTCATGGTTTGTATACACTATACTTACTGGCTGAAAACTTGTTAACTTATATTTTGCATCACTAATATTTTCTTAAGTGTCTGCTAAAAACTCAGTATATCATTTGGTAAAGTTAAAATTGTTTACTTGCTAATACCAAGAAATTTCACATTTTATACATGTGTGTACCAGTAGGTCATCAAGGCAACATTTCTTTTTTTTTTATTTTTTTTATTTTTTATGAAATTTATTGACAAATTGGTTTCCATACAACACCCAGTGCTCATCCCAAAAGGTGCCCTCCTCAATACCCATCACCCACCCTCCCCTCCCTCCCACCCTCCATCAACCCTCAGTTCTCGGTTTTTAACAGTCTCTTATGCTTTGGCTGTCTCCCACTCTAACCTCTTTTTTTTTTTTCTTCCCCTCCCCCATAGGTTCCTGGTAATTTTCTCAGGATCCACATAAGAGTGAAACCATATGGTATCTGTCTTTCTCTGTATGGCTTATTTCACTTAGCATCACACTCTCCAGTTCCATCCACGTTGCTACAAAAGGCCATATTTCATTTTTTCTCATTGCCACGTAATATTCCATTGTGTATATAAACCACAATTTCTTTATCCATTCATCAGTTGATGGACATTTAGGCTCTTTCATAATTTGGCTATTGTTGAGAGTGCTGCTATGAACATTGGGGTACAAGTGGCCCTATGCATCAGTACTCCTGTATCCCTTGGATAAATTCCTAGCAGTGCTATTGCTGGGTCATAGGGTAGGTCTATTTTTAATTTTCTGAGGAACCTCCACACTGCTTTCCAGAGCGGCTGCACCAATTTGCATTCCCACCAACAGTGCAAGAGGGTTCCCGTTTCTCGACATCCTCTCCAGCATCTATAGTCTCCTGATTTGTTCATTTTGGCCACTCTGACTGGAGTGAGGTGATACCTGAGTGTGGTTTTGATTTGTATTTCCCTGATAAGGAGCGACGCTGAACATCTTTTCATGTGCCTGTTGGCCATCCGGATGTCTTCTTTAGAGAAGTGTCTATTCATGTTTTCTGCCCATTTCTTCACTGGGTTATTTGTTTTTCGGGTGTGGAGTTTGGTGAGCTCTTTATAGATTTTGGATACTAGCCCTTTGTCTGATATGTCATTTGCAAATATCTTTTCCCATTCCATTGGTTGCCTTTTAGTTTTGTTGGTTGTTTCCTTTGCTGTGCAGAAGCTTTTTATCTTCATAAGGTCCCAGTAATTCACTTTTGCTTTTAATTCCCTTGCCTTTGGGGATGTGTCGAGTAAGAGATTGCTACGGCTGAGGTCAGAGAGGTCTTTTCCTGCTTTCTCCTCTAAGGTTTTGATGGTTTCCTGTCTCACATTTAGGTCCTTTATCCATTTTGAGTTTATTTTTGTGAATGGTGTGAGAAAGTGGTCTAGTTTCAACCTTCTGCATGTTGCTGTCCAGTTCTCCCAGCACCATTTGTTAAAGAGGCTGTCTTTTTTCCATTGGATGTTCTTTCCTGCTTTGTCAAAGATGAGTTGGCCATACGTTTGTGGGTCTAGTTCTGGGGTTTCTATTCTATTCCATTGGTCTATGTGTCTGTTTTGGTGCCAATACCATGCTGTCTTGATGATGACAGCTTTGTAGTAGAGGCTAAAGTCTGGGATTGTGATGCCTCCTGCTTTGGTCTTCTTCTTCAAAATTCCTTTGGCTATTCGGGGCCTTTTGTGGTTCCATATGAATTTTAGGATTGCTTGTTCTAGTTTCGAGAAGAATGCTGGTGCAATTTTGATTGGGATTGCATTGAATGTGTAGATAGCTTTGGGTAGTATTGACATTTTGACAATATTTATTTTTCCAATCCATGAGCAGGGAATGTCTTTCCATTTCTTTAAATCTTCTTCAATTTCCTTCATAAGCTTTCTATAGTTTTCAGCATACAGATCCTTTACATCTTTGGTTAGATTTATTCCTAGGTATTTTATGCTTCTTGGTGCAATTGTGAATGGGATCAGTTTCTTTATTTGTCTTTCTGTTGCTTCATTGTTAGTGTATAAGAATGCAACTGATTTCTGTACATTGATTTTGTATCCTGCAACTTTGCTGAATTCATGTATCAGTTCTAGCAGACTTTTGGTGGAGTCTATCGGATTTTCCATGTATAATATCATGTCATCTGCAAAAAGCGAAAGCTTGACTTCATCTTTGCCAATTTTGATGCCTTTGATTTCCTTTTGTTGTCTGATTGCTGATGCTAGAACTTCCAGCACTATGTTAAACAACAGCGGTGAGAGTGGGCATCCTTGTCGTGTTCCTGATCTCAGGGAAAAAGCTCTCAGTTTTTCCCCGTTGAGGATGATGTTAGCTGTGGGCTTTTCATAAATGGCTTTTATGATGTTTAAGTATGTTCCTTCTATCCCGACTTTCTCAAGGGTTTTTATTAAGAAAGGGTGCTGGATTTTGTCGAAGGCCTTTTCTGCATCGATTGACAGGATCATATGGTTCTTCTCTCTTTTTTTGTTAATGTGATGTATCACGTTGATTGATTTGCGAATGTTGAACCAGCCCTGCATCCCAGGAATGAATCCCACTTGATCATGGTGAATAATTCTTTTTATATGCCGTTGAATTCGATTTGCTAGTATCTTATTGAGAATTTTTGCATCCATATTCATCAGGGATATTGGCCTGTAGTTCTCTTTTTTTACTGGGTCTCTGTCTGGTTTAGGAATCAAAGTAATACTGGCTTCATAGAATGAGTCTGGAAGTTTTCCTTCCCTTTCTATTTCTTGGAATAGCTTGAGAAGGATAGGTATTATCTCTGCTTTAAACGTCTGGTAGAACTCCCCTGGGAAGCCATCTGGTCCTGGACTCTTATTTGTTGGGAGATTTTTGATAACCGATTCAATTTCTTTGCTGGTTATGGGTCTGTTCAAGCTTTCTATTTCCTCCTGATTGAGTTTTGGAAGAGTGTGGGTGTTCAGGAATTTGTCCATTTCTTCCAGGTTGTCCAGTTTGTTGGCATATAATTTTTCATAGTATTCCCTGATAATTGCTTGTATCTCTGAGGGATTGGTTGTAATAGTTCCATTTTCATTCATGATTTTATCTATTTGGGTCATCTCCCTTTTCTTTTTGAGAAGCCTGGCTAGAGGTTTGTCAATTTTGTTTATTTTTTCAAAAAACCAACTCTTGGTTTCATTGATCTGCTCTACAGTTTTTTTAGATTCTATATTGTTTATTTCTGCTCTGATCTTTATTATTTCTCTTCTTCTGCTAGGTTTAGGCTGCCTTTGCTGTTCTGCTTCTAGTTCCTTTAGGTGTGCTGTTAGAGTTTGTATTTGGGATTTTTCTTGTTTCTTGAGATAGGCCTGGATGGCAATGTATTTTCCTCTCAGGACTGCCTTCGCTGCGTCCCAAAGAGTTTGGATTGTTGTATTTTCATTTTCGTTTGTTTCCATATATTTTTTAATTTCTTCTCTAATTGCCTGGTTGACCCACTCATTCCTTAGTAGGGTGTTCTTTAACCTCCATGCTTTTGGAGGTTTTCCAGACTTTTTTCTGTGGTTGATTTCAAGCTTCATAGCATTGTGGTCTGAAAGTAAGCATGGTATAATTTCAATTCTTGTAAACTTATGAAGGGCTGTTTTGTGACCCAGTATATGATCTATCTTGGAGAATGTTCCATGTGCACTCGAGAAGAAAGTATATTCTGTTGCTTTGGGATGCAGAGTTCTAAATATATCTGTCAAGTCCATCTCATCCAATGTCTCATTCAGGGCCCTTGTTTCTTTATTGACCGTGTGTCTAGATGATCTATCCATTTCTGTAAGTGGGGTGTTAAAGTCCCCTGCAATTACCACATTCTTATCAATAAGGTTGCTTATGTTTATGAGTAATTGTTTTATATATTTGGGGGCTCCGGTGTTCGGCGCATAGACATTTATAATTGTTAGCTCTTCCTGATGGATAGACCCTGTAACTATTATATAATGTCCTTCTTCATCTCTTGTTACAGCCTTTAATTTAAAGTCTAGTTTGTCTGATATAAGTATGGCTACTCCAGCTTTTTTTTGGCTTCCAGTAGCATGATAAATAGTTCTCCATCCCCTCACTCTCAATCTAAAGGTGTCCTCAGGTCTAAAATGAGTCTCTTGTAGACAGCAAATAGATGGGTCTTGTTTTTTTATCCATTCTGATACCCTATGTCTTTTGGTTGGCGCATTTAATCCATTTACATTCAGTGTTATTATAGAAAGATACGGGTTTAGAGTCATTATGATGTCTGTATGTTTTATGCTTGTAGTGATGTCTCTGGGACTTTGTCTCACAGGGTCCCCCTTAGGATCTCTTGTAGGGCTGGTTTAGTGGTGACAAATTCCTTCAGTTTTTGTTTGTTCGGGAAGACCTTTATCTCTCCTTCTATTCTAAATGACAGACTTGCTGGGTAAAGGATTCTCGGCTGCATATTTTTTCTGTCTAGCACCCTGAAAATCTCATGCCAATTCTTTCTGGCCTGCCAAGTTTCAAAAGAGAGATCTGTCACGAGTCTTATAGGTCTCCCTTTATATGTGAGGGCACGTTTACCCCTTGCTGCTTTCAGAATTTTCTCTTTATCCTTGTATTTTGCCAGTTTCACTATGATATGTCGTGCAGAAGATCGATTCAAGTTACGTCTGAAGGGAGTTCTCTGTGCCTCTTGGATTTCAATGCCTTTTTCCTTCCCCAGTTCAGGGAAGTTCTCAGCTATGATTTCTTCAAGTACCCCTTCAGCACCTTTCCCTCTCTCTTCCTCCTCTGGGATACCAATTATGCGTATATTATTTCTCTTTAGTGCATCACTTAGTTCTCTAATTTTCCCCTCATACTCCTGGATTTTTTTATCTCTCTTTTTCTCAGCTTCCTCTTTTTCCATAACTTTATCTTCTAGTTCACCTATTCTCTCCTCTGCCTCTTCAAGCCGAGCTGTGGTGGTTTCCATTTTGTTATGCATTTCGTTTAAAGCGTTTTTCAGCTCCTCGTGACTGTTCCTTAGTCCCTTGATCTCTGTAGCAAGAGATTCTCTGCTGTCCTGTATACTGTTTTCAAGCCCAGCGATTAATTTTATGACTATTATTCTAAATTCACTTTCTGTTATATTATTTAAATCCTTTTTGATCAGCTCATTAGCTGTTGTTATTTCCTGGAGATTCTTCTGAGGGGAATTCTTCCGCTTGGTCATTTTGGATAGTCCCTGGCGTGGTGAGGACCTACAGGGCACTTCCCCTGTGCTGTGGTGTATAACTGGAGTTGGTGGGCGGGGCCGCAGTCAGACCTGATGTCTGCCCTCAGCCCACCGCTGGGGCCACAGTCAGACTGGTGTGTGCCTTCTCTTCCCCTCTCCTAGGGGCAGGATTCACTGTGGGGTTGTGTGGCTCATCTGGGCTACTTGCACCCTGCCAGGCTTGTGATGCTGGGGATCTGGTGTATTAGCTGGGGTGGGTAGGCAAGGTGCACGGGGGCAGGAGGGGCAGGCTTAGGTCGCTTCTCCTTAGGTGATCCACTTCAAGAGGGGCCCTGTGGCAGCGGGAGGGAGTCAGATCCTCTGCCGGAGGTTTGGCTCCGCAGAAGCGCAGAGTTGGGTGTTTGCGCGGAGCGAGCAAGTTCCCTGGCAGGAACTGGTTCTCTTTGGGATTTTGGCTGGGGGATGGGCGGGGGAGATGGCGCTGGCGAGCGCCTTTGTTCCCCACCAAACTGAGCTCTCAAGGCAACATTTCTAATGGCAGTTTGTTAACTGAAATTCCTTTAAGTGGCCATAAACAATATCATAAATTTATATTAAAATATCATAAAACTATTAACGTGAATGAACTAAGGCAACATGCCTCAGTCAGAATAAGTTCAAAAAGCATAATATTAAGTTTAAAATAAAATTACAGATACATACTTAATTGCATGATTTTTATATAAATGCTAAGTTAAGCAAATTAAATAAAATATATCTTAATGGTTCATCTATATGTGGTCATACTGCAAATAAAAGCAAGTTGTATTAAAATAAAAATTCAGAAACAATTTACTTGTTTGAAGCCAAGAGGGGAATATGAGTGTGAGAAAAAAGCACTCATATTAAAATAAGATTTTTCTTAAGCTACATGATTTCTTTAAACTACTAAAAATAAAAGTTATTAATTTAAAAAATGAAAGGTGGTCTATTTGAAGTCAAATCAGAAATACAGGACAAATAAAAACCAAAAGCAAAAAAACTCCAGAGAACTAATGTATCAAATTTAAAAAAGGTATATCAAATTGTAGCCATGTGTCAAAAGTGATTCTTGACTAAACACTTGGAATTCATCTCAGACAAACTCAGGTTGTCAGTCTTATTTTAGATGTCCTCTCCTCTTCATCTTATATTTAAAAACATAAAGTGGAAATTTAAATATTTTCTGGAAATTTAAATATTTTCTAATCTTGCTCTACTGCCAATAAACAGTTGATATTAGCACATTTTACTGCAAATGTTTTGGCAAGATATTTATGTGACATGAACATGTGTGTGTGTGCGTGTGTGTGTGTGTGTGTGTGTCAAACACTATGGTGGCTTTATAAATAGCCATTTAAT
Source organism: Prionailurus bengalensis (assembly GCF_016509475.1). Lineage (NCBI taxonomy): Eukaryota > Metazoa > Chordata > Mammalia > Carnivora > Felidae > Prionailurus > Prionailurus bengalensis. Next base: position 92,269,182 of record NC_057349.1, read on the forward strand.
ATACTTTAATTTCTGCCACAGTTACTATTTTGGTATATTGGTTACTAAACTTGTCAGAAGAAAAACCTTGGATTTTCAAATTTCTGTAATCACTACCTTTGTTGTGTTGTTTCAAAGTCATGGGTAGATGATCTATTAACAATATTACTGCTTTAAAGAGATAAATATTTGAATCTACACTTGAAGGTAAGTAGAATATATAGTATTTTAGCTGATGTAAACACAGGCAGACATTAGTTACGGAATATAGCACATTCTTCATGATTACCATGACACTTAAGACCTATCTTCACTGTAGGTTTTCTCACACATTAATGAGATTTTTTAAGGTGCCTCATCATTATAAAAATGTAAGATCTCCTGAGTCATGATGGCAGCTTTCATAATTTTCTTCCGAGGACACCTGATGTCTGAGACATTGGAATTATAATAGTTTGGGCTCCCATAAAATCACATGATTGCAAGGAGTTTGTTTGGGAAATGAAGCCAGAGACCATGAACGGAGGAGTGAAGAAGTATTTCAGGAATCAGAAGAAATAAAAGTCGAATTATCAAAAAAGTTACACTCTGGACAAGTGCAACTTGATGTAGCTGATAAACTGTAAACTTTTGTGAAATCCATGCTTCAGAGTTCTCTCACATGGAAAATAAGAGAACTGGGTTATTTATCTGCTGATCCCTTTCAGTCTTTCATGAAGGGTTTTTCCCTGGCACTTGATCCTGTCCCACAGGATCATAGTGGACCCAAAGACCCTACAGGTGCTAGTTACTGGAATTCCAATCTGAATATAACATAATGGTAAGGTCCATGTATATGGATAGGGATACCCACCACATCACACTATTAATACATGAGTTCTATACCTTGCATTGTGCTTATACAAATATCGGTTGCTATTTAAAATAAAACACATAAATGGCCAAGATATTTTTTTAATAATAAATGCCACTTGTTCTTACCAGTGTTTTTTTTAAGGGTGAAAAAGTAAGTCTATAAATAAAACAAATGCAAATGAATGCACATGATCATACTCTGAATATTTTTGGTTGCTAAACACTATATAATACTGTGTGTATTTCATTTTGTAACCCGAATTTGCACAAAGTTATTCATAAGGTACGTAATCTCAAAATGTTGTATCCAAAATTTTTCCTGTCATTATTCCATAGAAGTGGTCATATCCATTTAATAAATTTATTCTGCTACCATCGTAATTTAATCCAATGTAGGCTATTTTGCTAAAACTCAACTAAGTACATCTGCAAATGTACAGTTGTCTATTTAGTGCATTAACAATTTTGGATTTTGACGAAGATGACAAAGTAGGAGGATCCTAAGTTCATCGCATCCTATGGATAAACACAGATGTCACATCAGTGTAACTAACCCATAAAACAAACTAAAGTTTGGCAAAACAGATTCTCCACAGTTAACTGTAGAGAGGAGGCCACGAATAATCCAGTAGTAAGGGACAAGGCATGATCAGGAACCAAACTCCCAGTGAGACTAACCACAAATTGGAGGGACACCCCAAAAATGAAGAACAGAGAGGAAAAGACCCTATACTCAAGCACACCAGACATGAGAAATCTGCACTGGGAAGACAAATCCCCATATCATTTGACTTTGAAAATCAGAAGAGTTTAACTTCGTAAGTTTTTATAATTAGTTGCTCTTAACATCCAGAACTTTAAAAATCACTGGACTTGGCTCTGGGAGAGCCTGAGGGTCATAGAAAACGGTCTTCCCATTAAAGATACAGGATAACAAACAACCTAACTGAGATACAAAATAGAAGCAGTAGTTTGGAAAGTGCCTGGCGTATACAGGGAGAAGATTTTATTTACTAATCCCAGAATGAACACAGGAGGGGCAGGGATATTTAGGGGACTTCTTCAAGAACAAAAGAACTGGTGGGTGCCATTTCCTCCCCCTGTTCCCCAATGTAGATACCCGGACACTTGCAGGAACCAGCTCTAACACTCACCACCTAGCTTGCTAACACCACATATCCAGCCTTTGCATTCTCCTGTGGACTGTCCCAAGCAGCTCGCCCCACTCGGTGGGAGTCTCCAAAGTGACCCCAGAAGCACTGCATTCTGCAAGCAGCCCCAACAATGATCAGCAGTACTGCAAAGTGACTCTTACCCTGGGGAGAGGGGAAGAAAACCACACACACCAGTTTGTAGCCCCAGCAGTGGGCTGAGGGCAGACATCTGATCTGACTACTGGCCCTGCTAATCAACCAAAATCTCACAGTAGAAAGCACAAAAAGAGAGTCTTGTAGTTTAAGGTCACATGTGACTGTTAAGGGCAGACATCTGATCTGACTGCAGGCCCCACCCACCAACAAAAGCCTCTCAGGGAACAATGTAGGAACAGATTCCTGACCTTCCATGTGACCCCAGTTCTGGCAAAAGGGCTGAAGGTAGGCATCTGCTCTGACCTAAGTCAAGCCCAAGGCAGCCCCAGACTGGCCCCTAAACAGCACAAGAAACAAAAACCTTCTGACAATAAGCAAAGAGGGCCATTGTAGCTGACTGGACTGAAGCAAATGTGGCTCAACTAGGACAGTAGGACACATGCAACACACATAAGAGACAACCCTGAAATGCCAAGTTCTGGTGATTAAGGGACATTGTGCTACAGAGCACGACAGGGCCTCTTCTTCATTAGGCCACTACTTTCAAGATCAGGAGACATTAGCTGCCTTTCCTAATCAGACATAGAGACTTAGACAAAATGAGGAAACAGAGGAATATGTCCTGAATAAAAGGACTGAATAAAATCATAGCAAAAAAAGCAGGGGGGAGAGAAGGAGATAAGACTCAAATAAACAAAATCAGAAATGAAATATAAATAATGCACACCACAGAAATACAAAGAATTAGAATATTATGAAAAATTATATGCCAACAAATTGGGCAACCAGAAGAAATGGATAAATTCTTAGAAACATATATCCTCCCAAAACTGAAACAGGAAGTAATAGAAAATTTGAACAGACTAATTATTAGCAATGAAAGTGAATCAACAGTAAAAACAACTCCCAACAATGGTTCAGGGCCAGATGGCTTCCCAGGTGAATTCTACCAAACATTGAAAGAAGAGTGAACACCTATTCTTATCAAACTATTAAAAAATAAATGAGGAAGAAAAGCTTCAAAATTCTCTACTGTTCTCACTTCCAACTTCATTTAGAGTTGTTTTCTATTAGTGATTTTCTTTTCCTATTACTATTAATCTCATCCTATTAACATGTTTATTATTTCTCTGTGTAGTGCAAAGGTCTAAAATATCCTGAAGAGATAGAAAAGCACTAATTACTCTTTAACGTGCGCCATGTCCTCATGTAAACTTCTCCTTTAGGGTTAGCTTTCAATTTCACAGCTCCAAAATGTGGAGGAGTCAATATATAGGACCATATGAGGAATCTCCATAAGGAATTATAAAAGATCAGATTGTCAAAACTAATTTTAAAACCTCAAAGATATTAATCAAATTTAAACTTCACTAATGTTTCAAGGATACAAGGAATTACAAGACACAGGCAGTAGAACGATTTCATGACCACAACCTTATTTCCCTTTTTTTTTTTTTTTTTGTAGCATCATATGTGCTCTGGGACCAAACAGTATATGAAATCTCTAAGCATTACTGAATCAAGGGGCTTTCTGTTAGCAAATATCATTGTCTTATTTGTCAGGAGACTTGATGTTGGTATACTTATAAGGAAATTCGATGGATTCATCGGCCATCTTCCTTATGTGCATCCTTCCAAAAGAAGAGTATGCTGCTTCCAAAAGTAGGTTGAGACCTACTACTTAACCTCTTCCTTCCCAGTACACCCTTTGCCTTTTATCAATATTGCCTTTCCATAAATGTCTTAGGCATCTTTATTATTTTTCTTAAACTATTTTCTGCAAAATATTATACAAAAGAACAAGCCTGTAAAGACTCCAACAAGCATTAGGCATGAACAATACAATGTGGAACAGAAATTCCCTCTACAAAGCATGCTAATCATGATTGTATCTCTTTACTTGTCTTTTGCTATTAATCTACTGGCATTTACCCCTTTTTAAAATAGTCAATTATTTGGGGCGCCTGGGTGGCTCAGTCAGTTGAGCATCCGACTTCAGCTCAGGTTGTAGTCTCTCAGTTCATGAGTTCACCGCCGCTTCAGGCTCTGTGCTGACAGCTCAGAGCCTGGAACCTGCTTCAGATTCTGTGTCTCCCTTCTCTCTCTGCCCCTCTCCTTCTCATGCTCTGTCTCTTTCAAAAATGAATAAACTTAAAAATAAATAAATAAATAAATAAATAAATAAATAAAATAAAATAAAATCATCAATGATTTGAATTTTTTTTCATGTTTTTATTTATTTTTGAGACAGAGACAGAGCATGAGCAGGGGAGGGGGCAGAGAGAGGGAGACACAGACTCTGAAGCAGGATCTAGCCTCTGAGCTGTCAGCACAGAGCCCGACGTGGGGCTCGAAACCACGGACTGTGAGATCATGACCTGAGCTGAAGTTGGACACTCAACCGACTGAGCCATCCAGGCACCCCAATGATTTGAATATTTTAATGTATTTAGTACAAATGTTTATAACAGCATTATCAATGAGAGCCAAATTATGGAAAGAGCCCAAATGTCCATCAACTGATGAATGGATAAAGATATGAGATTATATATATATTATGTATCTAATTAATGGAACATATATATTTAATGGAATATTACCTAGCCATGAAAAAGAATAAAATCTTGCCATTTGCAACGATGTGGATGGATCTAGAGTGTATTATGCTAAGCGAATTAAGTTAGTCAGAAAAAGACAAATATCATATAATTCCATTCATATGTGGAACTTAAGAAACAAAACAGATAAACACAGGGGAAGGAAAAAGAAAAAGAGGTAAACCAAAAGAGACTATTAACTATAGAGAACAAACTGAGAATTTCCGGAGGGGAGGTGGTGGGGGATGGGCTAAATTGGTGATAGGTATTAAGGTAGGTACTTGTGATGAGCACTAGGTCTTATATATGAGTGATGGATCACACTACACCTGAAACCGATATTACACTATATGTTAACTAACTAGAATTTAAATAAAAACTTGAAAGAGTACATGTCTCTTTTATAAACAATGGTTTTCCACAAGTGTTTCAAAAATCATGAACTTCAAATAAATTTACCCATATATTATCTTATTTGGAGATCATGTCTGCATGACTTTACTTTTCACTTATTTTTATCAGAGAAAACATAAAATTTTATTTCAACAATATATATCTCTGCCAGAGAAGTTAAAGTTTCACTAACCATATATCAATTAACTATATCACATCTTAGCAATATCCTTGCTATTTCTAATAGCAAATTGTGGCTAGAGGTCAATGTTCAATAAAGTCTGGATTCTTTTTGTTAGTGAAAACAGCTATATCTTGGATATCATGGCATAGGTTTTTAAAGATACTGGCTTCCAGCTGTAATTATATAGTTCCACTTATTTATTTCCCATAAGACAATATGGTTTTGATCTTTATCTGTTCAATACCAACTAATCATAGCACAGAGAAGATAAAAGTTTACCAGGTATCTGGGCTGTTAAAAAACAACAATGAAAACCATAATAACCGGTGATGATCTCCTAAAACTTAGACTTACCATAATGTATTATCACAAATTTGCTTTTTAGGTTACCTCTTGAGTATTCATAACCACTGGTCTTCAAAGACATCATTTTCATGATTAGAATATCTAATAGTCCTTCGTTTGTGAGTCTATAAAACTATCCCATCATTGTTGATGGGCATGGTCATCCATTAGAACAGAAGTTCTCAGTCAAGGGTAATTTTGTCCTCTAGAAGACATTTGGCATCTGGAGACATTTTTAGTAGGTACAACTGGGGTCTTGCTATTGGTATCTAGTGAGTTGGAGTTAGGAATATTACTAAAAATCTTAAAATGCATAATAAAGTCATTCACAACTAAGAATTATTTAATTCAAAATGAAAGGTGATAAATCCTGCATTTGATTAATTATTCAGAGTCATTATTAATCCTTTCACCTATGGCCTTATTACCTATCCAGAGTGATTTTCAGCTGTAACCCATCTTCCTTGTCTTCTAGAATACATATCCCTCTGATATTCTGAAAAATGGACGTTTCCTTAACATGGTTTCTTGCCTCTCAGAACATTTTTATAGCCTGATGCAATACCCCATGAGCAGTTCCTAAAATCCTCCCAAAGTTTTTGGAACTACTGGTCAAACCTCTACATATACTGTTGCCTTTGAACATTAATGACAGTCATGCAGTTTGAGAACATAATCTGTATTCCAAAATGTTGTGTGCTCACTGAGACTGCCTGTGTGCACCACAATTTTAAAAGTACCTTTGCATACCTCTGAATGGTTGTTGTAGGTAATATTAAGCCACAATTCACATCCAAATACACAATTTAAAGGCTGCTCAAGTTCTATTTCTACTGTCCTTAAGTAAATTTCACCCAAGTTCACAACAGATGTATTTAAATGAGCATACTAAATTGTGAAATATAAGGACAACAGCTGCAGTCTGCTTCTCACCATATTCAGGCAGCTGCCTTCAAAATATATAATTTTGATCTATGATTTTATATAATGCATAAACTTTGCTTTTCATTATTGTCTATCCTATATGATTCATTGGTAGCACTTCACAGGATATCTGATAAATAGAATAGTAAATATAGGACATTAACAGTGAACTAAGCAGTAGCTGGGGCCCATAAGTAAAGTCATCAAGATATATTTTGTCCCTTCTTTACTCCAAATTATATAAGTGGAAAACATAGGTAGAGTTTATAAATCAATATTTTAATTTCCCTTCTCTATAGGAACCAGGTCTGAAAGCTTCTCATTGCCACCACATTGGTAAGAGAGAGCTATGGGTATTATTCTCAGGCTCTGAGGTTCTTTCCTGGAAATAGTATGATTGTATCCTTAACTGGAACTGTGATCCACTTTTAAGCATCATTCTTATTTGCTATAATCTTTGCTTATTTCTAATTATTACCTGTTTTGACCACTTTTTCATCCCCACCCCACTTATCCTCATGATCTTGGTTTCTAGCACAGAGGAATAGTTTACTCACAGAGCCAGCCATACAATATCCTTACTAATGTTTCTCCTTAGCTCCACATGCCTGGAAGACACAGTAGGATTTTACAGAAAAAAAATCAAATGACTACCCCTGCTTCTTGGTAATCGCACTGAATTTATATTTGATCCTCATTTGTCTATATGGAAGAAACTATGACCACCCTAAGATTTAGGAAAATGCACTATCACTTTTATGATATTGATAACATATCAACTACACTGGGTATATATAAATTTAAACCCATACCAGGCACCACCAGATAAAACAAAAGAGATGATTATTTTTTGTTAGATGGGAAATATACATAGTTGTATAAACTGCATCTTTCCTTACTCCCACATTCTGACCTCTCACACTCAGAAATATTTCCAGTTGACTCCTGGCCTTACTTCCTTTCATACTTATTTCAGTAGATTTAAATGGAATACTAATCCTTAAAAATTATCTATCTCATTATTAATTGGCCAATATTTTAATTAAAATGTAGTATTTTCAAGTAACATGGAACTACCATAGATTATTGTTTCCTTGTCCATTTCCTTACCTGAATGATAGATAATTCACCATTTTAAACATTTAATTTTATTTTCCAAGGTTGCTTCTGTTATGGGATAAATAAAGTCTAGGGTAGAATAAGTCCATCCCAGAGAGCATCAGTTAATAATCCACTGGGTTTACCAAGAGAAGTCCAGTGTAATTCACTTAGCTGATGTGCACTGACCTTTGTCCTTGAGAAATTATTCCACATCCAGCTTGAAACAATTTATTTCCTTTTGATATTAGTGCAGTTCACTTTCACTCACCTGTTCATGAATGGTCTGTGTCTCCCCCTGCCTTCTCATGTCCTGAATAATTAACTCAGGAATGAGAAAACAGCATCTTAACCTCCATTCCAGTTTCCTAAGGGCCAGCACATCTTGTTTATTTTGTTTTGCTTTGTTTTGGGTAATTATCTACATAACTCATGCCAATACTTCCTCTAAATTTACATAGAGATTTTTGCAGCTGGCTTCTGTAACCTAGTAGTATGTATTTAAGATGAATCTAAGTGTGACTTGATTGTAATTTCTTTTAATTTATATTTATCTGGTTTTGGTATAAGGACAATGTTGGCTTTATAAAATGAATTAAGTTTATTTATTTGTTTTGAGAGAGAGAGAGAGAGAGAGAGAGAGAGAGAGAGAGAGAGATCTCACAAGCAAGCAGGGGAGGGGCAGAGAGAGAGGAAGAAAGAAATTCCAAACAGGCTTTAAGCTATCAGCAAACAGCCTGATGTGGGTCTTGATCTCACAAACTGTGAGGCCATGACCTGAAATGAAATCAAGAGTCTGGTGCTTAAACTGAGTGGGCCACCCAGGTGTCCCTCACCTCACTCTCTCATTGCTTGCATGGTTTCTGAGTTGTCTCCTGCATGTTTTATTCCCATTCTTCTATGGGTAAGATGTCCCCTCCCTCAAGCTTCTTTCAAGATTTTATTTCTGTCTTGGTTTTCTGAACTTTGAATATGATATACTTCAGTGTAGAGTGTATCTTGCTTGGTGTTCTCTAAGATTCTTAGATTTTTGCCTTTGTGTCTGTAATTAATTTTGAAAAAGTTTCAGCCACTATTACTTAAAATATTTCTTCTGCCCAGTTTTCTCTTTTCTCCTGCTGGTATCCCAGTTACATGGATATTACACCTTTTGAAATTTCCCCACAGTTCTTAAATATTATATTCTATTTATTATTATTACCTATCATTATTATTATTATTTATTTTGCTTTTCAGTTTGGAAAATTGCTTTTGACTTGTATTCAGACTCAGTGCTTCTTTCCTTAGCAATGTCAGTGTTCACTGATGGGTCTATCAAACATATTCACCACTCTCAATACAACAATCCATAAAGGCATTCACCATTTGTTAGTTTTTTTTTCTTTGCCTAAAAAAACTTAATAAATTTTTGAATTAATTAGTTAATTAATTTTTTAATTTACATCCAAGTTAGTTAGCATATAGTGCAACGATTTCAGGAGTAGATTCTTTAATACCCCTTACCCATTTAGCCCATTCCCCCCTCCCACAACTACTCCAGCAACCCTCTGTTTGTCCTCTATATTTAAGAGTCTCTTATGTTTTGTTCCCCTCCCTGTTTTTATATTATTTTTGCTTTCCTTCCCTTATGTTCATTTGTTTTGTATCTTAAATTCCTCATATGAGTGAAGTCCATGTGATATTTGTCTTTCTCTGACTAATTTCGCTTAGCATAATACCCTCTGGTTCCATCCATGTAGTTGCAAACGACAAGATTTTATTTTGATTGCCGAGTAATACTCCATTGTATGTATATATGTGTGTGTATGTGTGTCTGTATGTGTGTGTGCGTGTATGTGTGTATATATATTCTTTGTCTTTTGTTTTTTTAAATTTCAGCAAGACTTGTAAAATTTTTTTTGCTGAAAGTCACATACGATATCCTGGTCATAGTAATTGTGATAAATAGTCTTTTAATGTGAGTTTATATTAATCTGGCTGTGATTTGTTAAATGTGCCATAGTAGTATATGCCAGATGCTTTACATCTGTATCTGTACATTGCCCATATTTTTATTCTTCCTTAGAATTTCTTTCTCTCAGCTTGTTTTTGCTATCTTTGGGTTTCCGTAGAAACACCTCCTCAGATACAGTGTAGATTGCAGACCTTTCAGCTACGATCCACAATTATGACACTGGACCCTTGTTGGTATGGTAGTAACATAGGGGAGAGGAAATGTCCTACAATATTATCATAAATTATCAATCTTTTACTGGACCTGTGTCTCTGAGATGTGAACTGCACATGTATTTCATAGTTTCCTTTTTCTCCTCAGATGTAATAGGAAACCTAGAGTGGGATGGATTTGGAGAAATGTCTTTCCATTAGGTGGAGTAATGATCTGATAAAATCTTTGACACTGTTTATTCTTCCCTTCTCTTTTCCAGAGACATGAGAGGATCTCTCTTGGCTCATCATCATAGAGAATCTGGTGGTATTCCTGGAGGTAAAATCTATAAAAGTGTGGGACTTTCCTAATATTCTTGCCCCCAGGAGGTCCCTAATCTCAATGTAGTCCACTTAGAATCAGTCCACAACTTCAACAAAGTTAGCATTTAATTATTACAACAAGTTTATTGCTCTAGCTGATCTCTATTATGACTGATTTGCCAATATCTCCAGGTTTATGGGTGGTGGTTTGCCATGTCACTTCAGGTCTCTAATGGGTCCAAGAAAGACATTGATTTTCAATTTGTTCAGCTTTTTCTAGTTGTTAAGATAGGAATGGCAACTTCCAAGCTCTTTACATGTCAGAGCTGAAATCAAAAGTAGTTTTCAAGCATTTTTCATCATGAATCATGATCCTCATAATTTCATTTGAAAATCTCCAAACTGGGATAGATAGAACAAATTTTCTATGACACCTTAATAGTCAGAGCACTGATGGAACACCTCCATTTCCCTCATATTTTTTCATGTACTATCAACTTCATAATAAGAATCCTATGCACATCCATCTTTTTTATCTCATTCTTCAAAAGCCATCTTCTACATAATAGCACTAGTTATTATTCCTTTTCTTGTCTTCTCATTTCTCCCATTTGTCCCCCTTTCATTTTGATAACATGCATCTTAGTTTCCCATCATGCAGCCCCTTAATGCTGCAAGCTGAGATACACTCAGTGTTCTCCTGGCTTCCCAAAAGTAAGTTTACATAAAAAGCACATGATTGGAGAGTTCTTCTGATCACAACATCCATTATCATCTGCATAGATAGCATTAAATTTTTTGTCCCTGGTTATTAAAAATCCAGTTTAAATTCACTTGGTATTCATAGCATTATAACAGTGTAGGGAGAAATAGTTAATTTATACTTTGGGGAGAAGTGGGAAATTATTCATGCCAGACAATTGTTTTAAACCACACCAAAAGGTTAATTTTCTTACTATTAGAAATATGACCAGTTAAAAAATATTTTTCAGAATTAATCATTTTAATCAAAATTCGGAAATATAAACTTTTGAATTTAGTGACTATTCAGCCTTGCTATTTTCAAAGCTAAAGATGATTTAGGAAAGAAAATAGAGTTGTATCATAGCCTTAGAATAAAGTGTTCTCACTTTTAAGTATATCAAATGGTGTTGAATTTCCAGATGCATGTCAACATTGACATAATATCCACAAGATCCCAATTACCATTAGTCTTACTTCTTTTTGCCTCTGGCAGTGTGAAGTCCTGGGTCTTCATGAGCAAAACTGTCCACTAATCAGCCAAAAATACTGCAGTGAAGAAAAACAGTGACATGATTTTTAGCAGAATAAAAAAATGTAGTGGAAATAATTTAAAAAGTAACTTCATGCTTGAATTGTACATTGATTGCTTTTGTTTTATTAGAGTAATGTCATTATTTTATGAATCTTGTAATGTTTTCAGTATAATAGAAAATGGCATGAGAATGTTGAATAACAAAAAGCATTTGAAAAAAAGTAGAAAAACTTCCTAAAAATACCTTGCATAGAAACAACATAATGGCTCAAATGTGTTTGTGTGTATATATGAAAATTTTGAAATTGGTTAATATATTCCATGGCTTAAAATCTATATGTAATACATGCTAATAATTTTACTCTGCTATATTTCCCATCATTCAGTATTAGCCATGAAAGATTATTTCTGTGTTGGTATGAAGGTTTGTAATGTGTGTGTTTATGTATGTGTGATTACGTGTATACAGTCAGTTGTTTCAGGTCAGATTGAGATCAAGTGTTTGATAAAGTAAACATTTTATTTGAATGAATTTACACTCACAAGATGGCATAGTGTTTGGGTGTACTGTCTTAGCTTTTGGTTATAGCTTTTTACTTATAACATAGAGTTTTCATTTTGTATAAACAATAAGAAAATATCATTTTGCATGAGCTGATTATTTCCTCAACCAAAGCTAGAGGCATCAGGTAATAGGTAGCATCTGTACCAGCAATGTTGAATCTTTTAAAATCACCTTTACTTATTTGACTGCAATATTTTCTGAATGATTCAATATACTTTATTATTTCCCATGTCACCTTTGCCTTGCTTATGTCCAGTTTCAGGAAAAAAGCAATATGTATTTGAGAAATGGTAAATGCTAGGAAAAAAAAGAATGGTAAGAAGTTGTCTTAAGTTTTTATTAAAACATTTTCTCATAGATTTTCACCAGTGTTGATTTAAAGCGTGAATCTTGAGAAGATAATATTTTCCTAAGATACAGCTTACATCAACATGATGCTGCCAAGACATTGTATAAGTAATGGAAACTACATGCTTTTTATTATATTTATAGATGGTGATACTACATTAAAGGCTTCCTGTATGCATATTAATTAATTAGAAGTGATATTGAATGTGGGATATTTTATGTGAAAAGTGAGATATTAATGAACTCCACATCATATGTATATTTATTTTGCTGCAGTTTTTGTTATTTGTGAGACTTAGATTTCCCATCAAGTTCCATTTCTAAGAACATACTTAGATGTTAATATCATATGCAATTTAATGTAATATTAAATTTAAAAAATTATACTAATGATTTTTTGTGACTAAAAATATTTTAGCAGTACATATTATGAGATGAAGCACTTAGAAATTAGCTTCATGGTGTAAGAAACAGTTCAGAATGAAACTGTTTAAATAAAACTGTTCCTTCAGCCCTGCTTTCCTTTTATTCTTCTTGCTTCTTTCCAACCATACTCCTATATAAAAGTTGGTGTAAGACTAATCATTCATTCATGCATAAATTTGTTTATATTTGGCCTAGAAATCAATTTAAAGCATATCTGTGTCAGAGTAAGCATATCAAATAGTTTGACATCACGAATAATTTAGGTAGAACACCAAATTGCTGATTTTTTTCAGTAAAATGAAATGTGTTCATTAAATACTAAATTAGCTACACAGTTTAAACTGTTGTAGGCCAGGTCATGTTTTATTACCCAAAGTCATTTACATGATATTTCTCTCACAGTGGGCATTTAATAGATATTTATTTTATTTAGAAATAAGTATGAGCTACTTCAGAATTGAATTGATATATAACATATTTCTGATTACATCTTAATTTTTGTGAAGTTGTTCTCAATATTCTAGAGCTAAAGTTGAAGGACATGATCATGCCCTCAAAAATGCGCAAATAAATGCACTAAAGGCAATACCATGTAAGACATAAGGCAAAGTACAAACAGCAGTATGTGAAGAAAAAATATAACATGAATATCTAACTTAAGAAATTAGTATCTACATTAATAGCTTAAGGTTAAGCAGTTTTAGCAGGACTGACTCAAGTAAATGGAAGAATAGACTGATGTGAGCATCTGATTTGTCCAAACAGGGCCATTTCCTGTATCAGGTGGCTCCCATTTTACATGCTCAGCTAGAAGTTCTCCTTTAACCATAAAAATATTGAGGGTTATGAAAGTTAGATACTTCTGTCAGAACCCTTTTCAACAAAGATATAGCTCTACCTGACATGAGTACATTTCTGTGTAGGTTTTCCCCAAGAAAATGTGTTTTATATTTAGCAGTGTGTGACATAACTGGTTTGTCTGTCTCTGCTTTAGTTTTGAGTATTCTATATGATCATATAAATTGAGTTATACAGTATGCAGCACTTTTAGCCTAGCTCCTTTCACTTATCATAATGCTGTTGTTGTTGTTGTTTAAATTGTTTTGTTTCAATCAAAACCACACTGAGATATCACCTCACGCCAGTCAGAGTGGCTAAAATGAACATATCAGGAGACTATAGATGCTGGAGAGGATGTAGAGAAATGGGAACCCTCTCACACTGTTGGTGGGAATACAAACTGGTGCAGCCACTCTGGAAAACAGTGTGGAGGTTCCTCAAAAAATTAAAAATAGACCTATCCTATGACGCAGCAATAGCACTGCTAGGAATTTACCCAAGGGATACAGGAGTACTGATGCATAGGGCCACTTGTACCCCAATGTTTATAGCAGCACTCTCAACAATAGCCAAATTATGGAAAGAGTCTACATGTCCATCAACTGATGAATGGACAAAGAAATTGTGGTTTATATACACAATGGAATACTACGTGGCAATGAGAAAGAATGAAATATGGCCTTTTGTAGCAATGCGGATGGAACTGGAGAGTGTTATGCTAAGTGAAAAAGGTCATACAGAGAAAGACAGATACCATATGTTTTCACTGTTATGTGAATCCTGAGAAACTTAACAGAAGACCATGAGGGAAGGGAAGGAAAAAAAAAGATAAGTAAGAGAGGGAGGGAGCCAAACCATAAGAGATTCTTAAAAACTGAGAATAAACTGAGGGTTGATGGGGGGTGGGAGGCAGGGGAGGGTGGGTGATGGGCATTGAGGAGGGCACCTGTTGAGATGAGCACTGGGTGTTGTATAGAAACCAATTTGACAATAAGTGTCATATTAAAAAAATAAATAAATCTATGTAGTAATGATAAAATAAATAAATAAATAAATAAATAAATAAATAAATAAATAAATAAATAAATTGTTTTGTTTCACTGTAGCGACCGGCGCAACAAACACCAAGATCAGGGTCCTAAGGGTAGGGGAATGTAAGAAAAAAAGAGAAGAGAAGACAGTTTGGGAGCAGGAGGGTCCCCTGGGCTGATGGCCCAAGTGACGGCTTTATTGTTGCTGTACACAATCTTTTATATCCAGACTCTTATGGGTCAGGCCATTCTAAGAATAAACAGGTTACACATAATCGCTGCCAACCAAAACATTTAGTTCTGTGTTTCTTGTGAATTTTCTAGACGGGTCACAAGACCTTGTTGATAGATTGCTAGCAAAACACAATTCCCATGTTTGTTTCTATCTGTCTCGGGGTAGAAAAAGGGAGGTAGCATTACTGCCAACACCTGTAGACCACAGGCTTCAGGAATTAACTTTCTCAGCCTTGACAAGGCTTTCGTATGCCCTTGAAAGTGGGGGAATGAGAAGGGGAACCACCAAGTTGGCTGAGTCAACAGGGAACCATTGCTCAACCCAGTCTCAGTCTGGCACTGGGGTCCGGCCTCCCACATGAATGGGAGGGGGAACCACCAGGTTGGCTGAGTCGACAGGGAGCCTTTGCTCAACCTGGTCTCAGCCTGGCACCGGGGCGGCCTCCCACATTTCACTACTTGCTTGCTATTTTTCTTATTTGTTTTCTCTGGGATTCTTGAATGCTTGGATTTGTATTTTGCTGTCTCTTCTTATTTTTGAAAAATTATCTGCTGTATTGATTTAGGTATTTCTTTTAAAACTTTATCTTACTCTTTGCATTCTGGAAATCCAATTACATATAGATGGTTAGTTTGATATTGTACTACAGTTCTTGGAAACCGTTAGTGTTTTGTTATCTTTTGTTTTGTTTTGTTTCTTACTTATTTCTATGTGTTTCAGTTGGGGAAATTACTATTAGTCTATCTTTAAGTTCACTGTTTCTTTCCTCAGCTATGTCTAGTTCACTGATGAGCACCCTAAAGGTATTCTCAATCTGTTTTACCATACTTTAAATTTACTACTACTATTAGGCTCATTCTTATAATTTTTATAAGGATTTTTATAAGGATTTCTATTGAAATCCTCCTTCTGTCCATGAATACTGTCTATCTTTCAATATAATTTCTTACATATCACTTACACTTACTTAATTTCCCTCTCTGGATAGTTCCACATCTGTGTCTTATCTGTGTCTTATCTAAACCTTGTTCTGTTAAGTGATTTGTCTCTTGACATTATTTTTGTCTTGCATTTTCATGTCTCTTTATTTTGGATTAAAGCCAACATTGTGTGTAAGATAACGGAGATTGAGGTAAATAACACTCAATGCTTCACTTGTTGGGCCTCAGGTAGTAAATATATCCACCTTATCTCATCCATATTCCCCTATATTTCAGCTTAGTTCATTGTCTTGCAACTTCAGCTCTCTGTTTGGTTCACAAATATGATTGCTTTTAACATTACCTAGGTTTTCTCATTGTTACTTATAGGAATATGTATATTTATATCATATAGCTCTAGATCTATCATCTGTATATTTTCCTAATCATGTTGATCTTTATTTATCTCTTTTTTATTTAACTGAATATGTTACTAATCTGTTTTTCCTATATTGCATCTGTCAGAACATATCAATGCAGAATGTGTCACTCTATATCAGAGTACCTTATGTAACTGATTGTTGCTAGAGAGAAATATTTTTATTGATGCATCTAATACTTTATCATTTATTCTGCTCTCACAGACATTTCAGCCCTTTCTATTCTAATAATTTTACTGGAATAAAACAGTAAAAGAGCAGAATTCAATAAAATGGAATATCAAGAAGACAATAACCAAGGCCTGTTTACACTAAAATTTTATAAGAATTGTAAGTTGGTTTTTTTATATTTGTTAAGTAGACTGCTGAATGCTGGAAATTTAAATGGTTAGAGAGAATGAAAACTTTAAACCTACTAAATATTTACTCTTGTTCTTCCACATTTGTATTTTTATATAAAAATGGAAAAAAGGAAATTCATGTCAATTTTATTATGTTGATGACATTCTTTGTCTACTTAGTATTTGTTATAGTTCTTATAAATTGCATATTTTCAACTGTGGTAATATTAAATTAATCTATCAATTCAGTCACCACCAAGAAATAGACTCCTCTGTTTGGTGTAAAAGACTACTAAGTACAAAAAACTTCAGAGTAAAAACTTTTTAGTATAAAAAAACCATTTAGATTACAAAACTTTCAGTTATTTCATTAAATTCTGTTTGATCAGAAACTTGTCTACATTTCTTATTTACTTAATACATTTTCGTGATGCCAAAAAACAATATAAGGAGCTAATGTTCACAGAATAATAAAGATGAACAATCAATTCAATACCTAATAATTAAATACGTATTAGTCTGAAAATCCCAGATCTTCTAAAAGTCTGAGCCATTTTTCTCCTGATAAAATAAGAAAACGTGCTGTTAATATAAATGAATGCTGAATTTTATAAATGCCTGTTAGAAGATTTCCTTGAAGAGTTTGGAAGGTATTCCCTGAAAATGTAATAAAGATTATGAGTTCACATTTATATAATATTGTTAAAATTACAAAAATATATTAATCACTGGAAGTTAGCAAAACCTTTTCAGTCTCATTAAAGACATTTGTTTGCATATGCTTTTCCTCTGTATTCTTTAATTAAGATCTGTGGGTTCTAGAGAAAATGACAATTCGTTTTCCATAATTTTGTGGCAATGATTTAAGTTAATTACAATTAAACATATTTCAGTAATCTTTTCAGATTTAATTAGAAAATGATATCCACTCAACAGGAGCATTTATTCCCAACTGAAATAACTTTTTGATAATATTAAGTCATCTCTACATTTAATTCAGAGAAATATTTATTGAATATGAGATAATAAATGAAAGTAAGAATACAATATGCTGTAAAAGTTTAACTTTTTGACAACATGTTGACATACTCCCAAATGCTGTGCCATCATAAATCATTTGTGCTTTTAATTGCTAGCATCTTTAATTGAAAGAGATTTCATTAACTCCCTTGAATTATCAAATCCATTAGGCTCCTTGAATTATTAAATAAACTCTTGCTACATCCTTAAGTACCTAAGAATTAGGCAGGAAAAATCTCACTTTTTTAATAGATTAGGTTTTTTATTTCAAATCTCTGAAAAAAATCCCACAGTCATGTGCATCATTAAGCAACATGTAAAGTTGGAGTAACTCTTATCCCTTTAAGCCTAAAACCTAAGTTTGGGGCACCTGGGTGGCGCATGCGGTTGAGCATCCGACTTCAGCCAGGTCACGATCTCGCGGTCCGTGAGTTCTAGCCCCGCGTCAGGCTCTGGGCTGATGGCTCAGAGCCTGGAGCCCGTTTCCGATTCTGTGTCTCCCTCTCTCTCTGCCACTCCCCCGTTCATGCTCTGTCTCTCTCTGTCCAAAAAATAAATAAACGTTGAAAAAAAAAATTAAAACCTAAGTAATGGCTAAAATGGAAAAAAAAATCACAAAGACATATACAAAATTGTGGCCAAGTACCCAAATATAGATCAATAGACCAATATCTTTCCCCACAATTTAGAAATCTTACCTCAAAATCCTAAAGGACTGAAGATGAACTAAGAAAATGTCAAAGTTAGGCAAGAATTAGATCATGTAAATTTAGATAAGATATTTAGGTTTTCTTGTAAGTATAACTACATCCTCTGAAGAATTAAAAAAAAAATTAGCCCAAGTGCCCCACTAAAGAAATATTTTTGTATTTTATTCATGCTGAGAAATATCACTGTGACTTCTGTATAGATTATGGAATATGGGATAGAAGATACTAATAAAGAAAGAAGAAATATTAGGAAGAGTTTGACATAGTGTAGTGAAAAACAATGGTGTTTAGACTCAAGCTGTACCAATGGAGATAGATATGTGGTCTTATTTGGATATTATAGAATTGGCTAATTTAGAATTATAGCCAATAAGACAAAAAATATGTACTCCTGTGTTTGCTGGGAAACTTGACGTTTTCTCCAATAATTGGATGTGATCCCTGTGGAGGATAAAGGAACTAGAAAGTCTTCTTGTGTTTTATCAAATTACTAACTCTTAAATTGGTGGAGAAAGTGATAAAGTGAAAAGGTGAGGTGAACTTAGATTACTAGAATGCCACAGAATGAGACACCCCAAATCGTATATATCTCTATATATTTAAATGTATGTATATCTCTATAGATAGATAGATAGAAGATACAGAGAAGATACATCTTATATGGTCTTATAAAGTCTTGTATGATATATCTTATCTATATTTTATCTTATATCTATATATAGAGAGGATTTCTTTTTTTTTTATGAAATTTATTGACAAATTGGTTTCCATACAACACCCAGTGCTCATCCCAAAAGGTGCCCTCTTCAATACCAATCACCCACCCTCTCCTCCCTCCCACCCCCCATCAACCCTCAGTTTATTCTCAGTTTTTAACAGTCTCTTATGCTTTGGCTCTCTCCCATTCTAACCTCTTTTTTTTTTTTTCCTTCCCCTCCCCCATGGGTTCCTGTTAAGTTTCTCAGGATCCACATAAGAGTGAAACCATATGGTATCTGTCTTTCTCTGTATGGCTTATTTCACTTAGCATCACACTCTCCAGTTCCATCCACATTGCTACAAAAGGCCATATTTCATTTTTTCTCATTGCCACGTAATATTCCATTGTGTATATAAACCACAATTTCTTTATCCATTCATCAGTTGATGGACATTTAGGCTCTTTCCATAATTTGGCTATTGTTGAGAGTGCTGCTATGAACATTGGGGTACAAGTGGCCCTATGCATCAGTACTCCTGTATCCCTTGGATAAATTCCTAGCAGTGCTATTGCTGGGTCATAGGGTAGGTCTATTTTTAATTTTCTGAGGAACCTCCACACTGCTTTCCAGAGCGGCTGCACCAATTTGCATTCCCACCAACAGTGCAAGAGGGTTCCCGTTTCTCCACATCCTCTCCAGCATCTATAGTCTCCTGATTTGTTCATTTTAGCCACTCTGACTGGATTGAGGTGATACCTGAGTGTGGTTTTGATTTGTATTTCCCTGATAAGGAGCGACGCTGAACATCTTTTCATGTGCCTGTTGGCCATCTGGATGTCTTCTTTAGAGAAGTGTCTATTCATGTTTTCTGCCCATTTCTTCACTGGGTTATTTGTTTTTCGGGTGTGGAGTTTGGTGAGCTCTTTATAGATTTTGGATACTAGCCCTTTGTCCGATATGTCATTTGCGAATATCTTTTCCCATTCCGTTGGTTGCCTTTTAGTTTTGTTGGTTGTTTCCTTTGCTGTGCAGAAGCTTTTTATCTTCATAAGGTCCCAGTAATTCACTTTTGCTTTTAATTCCCTTGCATTTGGGGATGTGTCGAGTAAGAGATTGCTACGGCTGAGGTCAGAGAGGTCTTTTCCTGCTTTCTCCTATAAGGTTTTGATGGTTTCCTGTCTCACATTCAGGTCCTTTATCCATTTTGAGTTTATTTTTATGAATGGTGTGAGAAAGTGGTCTAGTTTCAACCTTCTGCATGTTGCTGTCCAGTTCTCCCAGCACCATTTGTTAAAGAGGCTGTCTTTTTTCCATTGGATGTTCTTTCCTGCTTTGTCAAAGATGAGTTGGCCATACGTTTGTGGGTCTAGTTCTGGGGTTTCTATTCTATTCCATTGGTCTATGTGTCTGTTTTGGTGCCAATACCATGCTGTCTTGATGATGACAGCTTTGTAGTAGAGGCTAAAGTCTGGGATTGTGATGCCTCCTGCTTTGGTCTTCTTCAAAATTCCTTTGGCTATTCGGGGCCTTTTGTGGTTCCATATGAATTTTAGGATTGCTTGTTCTAGTTTCGAGAAGAATGCTGGTGCAATTTTGATTGGGATTGCATTGAATGTGTAGATAGCTTTGGGTAGTATTGACATTTTGACAATATTTATTTTTCCAATCCATGAGCAGGGAATGTCTTTCCATTTCTTTAAATCTTCTTCAATTTCCTTCAGAAGCTTTCTATAGTTTTCAGCATAGAGATCCTTTACATCTTTGGTTAGATTTATTCCTAGGTATTTTATGCTTCTTGGTGCAATTGTGAATGGGATCAGTTTCTTTATTTGTCTTTCTGTTGCTTCATTGTTAGTGTATAAGAATGCAACTGATTTCTGTACATTGATTTTGTATCCTGCAACTTTGCTGAATTCATGTATCAGTTCTAGCAGACTTTTGCTGGAGTCTATCGGATTTTCCATGTATAATATCATGTCCTCTGCAAAAAGCGAAAGCTTGACTTCATCTTTGCCAATTTTGATGCCTTTGATTTCCTTTTGTTGTCTGATTGCTGATGCTAGAACTTCCAGCACTATGTTAAACAACAGCGGTGAGAGTGGGCATCACTGTCGTGTTCCTGATCTCAGGGAAAAAGATCTCAGTTTTTCCCCGTTGAGGATGATGTTAGCTGTGGGCTTTTCATAAATGGCTTTTATGATCTTTAAGTATGTTCCTTCTATCCCGACTTTCTCAAGGGTTTTTATTAAGAAAGGGTGCTGGATTTTGTCAAAGGCCTTTTCTGCATCGATTGACAGGATCATATGGTTCTTCTCTCTTTTTTTGTTAATGTGATGTATCACGTTGATTGATTTGCGAATGTTGAACCAGCCCTGCATCCCAGGAATGAATCCCACTTGATCATGGTGAATAATTCTTTTTATATGCCGTTGAATTCGATTTGCTAGTATCTTATTGAGAATTTTTGCATCCATATTCATCAGGGATATTGGCCTGTAGTTCTCTTTTTTTACTGGGTCTCTGTCTGGTTTAGGAATCAAAGTAATACTGGCTTCATAGAATGAGTCTGGAAGTTTTCCTTCCCTTTCTATTTCTTGGAATAGCTTGAGAAGGATAGGTATTATCTCTGCTTTAAACGTCTGGTAGAACTCCCCTGGGAAGCCATCTGGTCCTGGACTCTTATTTGTTGGGAGATTTTTGATAACCGATTCAATTTCTTCGCTGGTTATGGGTCTGTTCAAGCTTTCTATTTCCTCCTGATTGAGTTTTGGAAGAGTGTGGGTGTTCAGGAATTTGTCCATTTCTTCCAGGTTGTCCAATTTGTTGGCATATAATTTTTCATAGTATTCCCTGATAATTGTTTGTATCTCTGAGGGATTGGTTGCAATAATTCCATTTTCATTCATGATTTTATCTATTTGGGTCATCTCCCTTTTCTTTTTGAGAAGCCTGGCTAGAGGTTTGTCAATTTTGTTTATTTTTTCAAAAAACCAACTCTTGGTTTCGTTGATCTGCTCTACAGTTTTTTTTAGATTCTATATTGTTTATTTCTGCTCTGATCTTTATTATTTCTCTTCTTCTGCTGGGTTTAGGCTGCCTTTGCTGTTCTGCTTCTAGTTCCTTTAGGTGTGCTGTTAGATTTTGTATTTGGGATTTTTCTTGTTTCTTGAGATAGGCCTGGATTGCAATGTATTTTCCTCTCAGGACTGCCTTTGCTGCGTCCCAAAGCGTTTGGATTGTTGTATTTTCATTTTCGTTTGTTTCCATATATTTTTTAATTTCTTCTCTAATTGCCTGGTTGACCCACTCATTCCTTAGTAGGGTGTTCTTTAACCTCCATGCTTTTGGAGGTTTTCCAGACTTTTTTCTGTGGTTGATTTCAAGCTTCATAGCATTGTGGTCTGAAAGTAAGCATGGTATAATTTCAATTCTTGTAAACTTATGAAGGGCTGTTTTGTGACCCAGTAGATGATCTATCTTGGAGAATGTTCCATGTGCACTCGAGAAGAAAGTATATTCTGTTGCTTTGGGATGCAGAGTTCTAAATATATCTGTCAAGTCCATCTGATCCAATGTCTCATTCAGGGCCCTTGTTTCTTTATTGACCGTGTGTCTAGATGATCTATCCATTTCTGTAAGTGGGGTGTTAAAGTCCCCTGCAATTACCACATTCTTATCAATAAGGTTGCTTATGTTTGTGAGTAATTGTTTTATATATTTGGGGGCTCCGGTATTCGGCGCATAGACATTTATAATTGTTAGCTCTTCCTGATGGATAGACCCTGTAACTATTATATAATGTCCTTCTTCATCTCTTGTTACAGCCTTTAATTTAAAGTCTAGTTTGTCTGATATAAGTATGGCTACTCCAGCTTTCTTTTGGCTTCCAGTCGCATGATAAATAGTTCTCCATCCCCTCACTCTCAATCTAAAGGTGTCCCTAGGTCTAAAATGAGTCTCTTGTAGACAGCAAATAGATGGGTCTTGTTTTTTTATCCATTCTGATACCCTATGTCTTTTGGCTGGTGCATTTAGTCCATTTACATTCAGTGTTATTATAGAAAGATACGGGTTTAGAGTCATTGTGATGTCTGTATGTTTTATGCTTGTAGTGATGTCTCTGGGACTTTGTCTCACAGGGTCCCCCTTAGGATCTCTTGTAGGGCTGGTTTAGTGGTGACAAATTCCTTCAGTTTTTGTTTGTTTGGGAAGACCTTTATCTCTCCTTCTATTCTAAATGACAGACTTGCTGGGTAAAGGATTCTCGGCTGCATATTTTTTCTGTCTAGCACCCTGAAAATCTCGTGCCAATTCTTTCTGGCCTGCCAAGTTTCAAAAGAGAGATCAGTCACGAGTCTTATAGGTCTCCCTTTATATGTGAGGGCACGTTTACCCCTTGCTGCTTTCAGAATTTTCTCTTTATCCTTGTATTTTGCCAGTTTCACTATGATATGTCGTGCAGAAGATCGATTCAAGTTACGTCTGAAGGGAGTTCTCTGTGCCTCTTGGATTTCAATGCCTTTTTCCTTCCCCAGTTCAGGGAAGTTCTCAGCTATTATTTCTTCAAGTACCCCTTCAGCACCTTTCCCTCTCTCTTCCTCCTCTGGGATACCAATTATGCGTATATTATTTCTTTTTAGTGTATCACTTAGTTCTCTAATTTTCCCCTCATACTCCTGGATTTTTTTATCTCTCTTTTTCTCAGCTTCCTCTTTTTCCATAACTTTATCTTCTAGTTCACCTATTCTCTCCTCTGCCTCTTCAAGCCGAGCTGTGGTGGTTTCCATTTTGTTATGCATTTCGTTTAAAGCGTTTTTCAGCTCCTCGTGACTGTTCCTTAGTCCCTTGATCTCTGTAGCAAGAGATTCTCTGCTGTCCTGTATACTGTTTTCAAGCCCAGCGATTAATTTTATGACTATTATTCTAAATTCACTTTCTGTTATATTATTTAAATCCTTTTTGATCAGCTCATTAGCTGTTGTTATTTCCTGGAGATTCTTCTGAGGGGAATTCTTCCGCTTGGTCATTTTGGATAGTCCCTGGCGTGGTGAGGACCTGCAGGGCACTTCCCCTGTGCTGTGGTGTATAACTGGAGTTGGTGGGCGGAGCCGCAGTCAGACCTGATGTCTGCCCCCAGCCCACCCCTGGGGCCACAGTCAGACTGGTGTGTGCCTTCTCTTCCCCTCTCCTAGGGGCGGGATTCACTGTGGGGTGGTGTGGCTCATCTGGGCTACTTGCACCCTACCAGGCTTGTGATGCTGGGGATCTGGCGTATTAGCTGGGGTGGGTAGGCAAGGTGCACGGGGGCAGGAGGCGCAGGCTTAGATTGCTTCTCCTTAGGTGACCCACTTCAGGAGGGGCCCTGTGGCAGCGGGAGGGAGTCAGATCCGCTGCCGGAGGTTTGGCTCCGCAGAAGCGCAGAGTTGGGTGTTTGCGAGGAGCGAGCAAGTTCCCTGGCAGGAACCTGTTCTCTTTGGGATTTTGGCTGGGGGATGGGTGGGGGAGATGGCGCTGGTGACCGCCTTTGTTCCCCACCAAACTGAGCTCTGTTGTCAGGGGGCTCAGCAGCTCTCCCTCCCTTTGTCCTCCAGCCTTCCAGCTTCCCGAGCAGAGCTGTTAACTTATGACCTCCCAGACGCTAAGTCGCGCTTGTTGTGGGAACACAGTCCGTCAGGCCCCTCCGCTTTTGCCAGCCAGACTCGGGGGCTCTGCTTGGCCGGTGAGCCGCCCCTCCGCCCAGGCTCCCTCCCGCCAGTCCATGGAGCGCGCACCGCCTCGCCGCCCTTCCTACCCTCTTCCGTGGGCCTCTCGTCTGCGTTTGGCTCCGGCGACTCCGTTCTGCTAATCCTCTGGCGGTTTTCTGGGTTATTTAGGCAGGTGTAGGTGGAATCTAAGTGATCAGCAGGACGTGTGGTGAGCCCAGCGTCCTCCTAAGCCGCCATCTTGCTGTGTTTCCTAGAGAGGATTTCAAAGGAAAGTTTCTCATAGGGAAACTCTAAAGAAGCAAATAAAGTGTCCAAAAACAAAGTCATCTTTAAAATTTTCATTATGATAGAAGCTTATCAATATTACTATAAGTAGTAATTTTCCTATCACAGACACTCATTACCCTCCCTCCTCAGATTTGGCTCCTCAGTCTCTAGAGGTTTTTAACTTGCAAGGAAGCCCAATACTATGACAGAGAAAGGTTTCAACCAAAATTAAATCTTATATTAACAAAACTTTGTGACTTAAAGTTATCATAAAAGATTCTATTTCCCAAGGGTGAGCAGAGAAATTGTGAACTATTTCATAGTCTTTTTACAAGAACAGAGGAAGATTACTTTATATCCTTTGAATAAATGTGAAATGAATGGAAGAAGACCAAAAATGGGTGAATTATGGCATGAACTATGTTTATTCAACCTACTAATCATAGCTGAAACCAAAGTGAGTCAAAAAATCATTGAAAGCTAACATTCAGTACAATGTTCCATAAAATTTTAAAAAGATAGCTACTTTTAAATGTTAAGATAGCTACTTTTAAAAGTGTTAAAATATTATAATCTCAATATTAAAAAAGAACATAGAGGATATTATATGTACAATGATAACAGTTAAAAGAACTACATTATTTAATAATGGTAAAATTAGTAGCGAATTTTACTTTTTTATTTCTTTGCAAAAGCGATAAGGTTTTCTAAATAAGTGCATAAAAGAATTAAGAGAAGAAAACACTTAAAACACTGAATAAAAAAAACACTTTAAAAATAAACAAGCTGGTAAGGGCAATTTAAAAAATATAACCTAAAATTCTCATGTAAAGTATTTGATGAAATAGCTCAGGCCATTTAAGTAGGTTTTGTTTAATGAACGTCTGAATATGAGTATCACAATGTCAGCAGTGATGGCAACACTATTCTACATGACTTTGAAAACCTGCTATATTTTTAAGTCAACATATAGGGCAGAAGGAACATGATAAAAGGAACATGGTAAAATTTTTCATGCCAATCTAAATTAGAGAAAACCAGTAATATTTTGCAACTTAGAATTTAAAACTACTAAAAATAATCAACACAATAAATATGGAATTTTGTTCACTCTGAATGAAATGATGAATGATTAAATGGGTATGGCTATTAATATTTTAATTCAAACTTATTTTATGTTATTGACATGTGAATCACATTTAATGTATTAAATAATAAAATAAAGATTTCATAATTGAGACTTTCTTTAAAGTATTACCGGAAAAATCTACATTGATATGAGGGCAAATAAGTGTGATTGATATATAGAAGAATATAAAGCATTAGCTGTTTGCTTCATTAAATGTGGTGCAAATAAAAAAGGGGAAAACTACAGTTTAAAATAAGTAAGATTGGAATAAATAAGGAGGCTCTTGAGAATATCATTGTGGCTTGTAAAAATTATTCATAATGGAAATTATGAACAACATTTTACCCAGTAATAATACTTTTAGAAATCTATTTCATGCAAATTATCTCACTTGTGAAAGCTATATGTAGTCAAATGTTCATTGCAATATTGTTTTTAATAGGGAAAAAACATAATATTATAAATGTTCTTGAAAATGGGAGTAGTCAAATGCTAAATTTACAATCCACAATGCTGTGAAGACACAAATATAATGAATAAAGGAAAGCTGTATATATTTATAGGAAATATTTTTAGGTGGTTAAGTTGTATAAAGACAGAAAACAATCGTTTTGTGATAAAAGGGAAGAATGTATGTGATCAAAATGGAGTTGTATATTAGCTTAAATCAGACTATTATAACTATAAATGTTTTATGTAAGCCTCTTGATAACCACAAAGCAAAAAATAAAGTAGAATTAAAACAGATAAAGAGAAAGAAATAAAAATATACCACTTTATGGGCACCTAGGTGGCTCAGTTAGTTAAGTGTGCAACTCTTGATTTCGTCTCAGGTCATGATCTCCTGGTTAGTGAGTTCCGGCTCTTCACCAGGCTTTGTACTATCAGTACAAGGCCTGCTTGGGATTCTCCCTCTCCCCCCTCTCTCTTTCTCTGCCCCTCCTCTACTTGCACTCACTGTGTCTCTCAAAATAAACAAAACAAACAAAAAACGTAAACCACTTTACCTTTTTATTTTTATTAGAAATCTTTTTAATGTTTATTTATTCATTTTTTTTTAAAGAAAGAGGTAGAGAGAAAGCAGGCGAGGGGCAGGGAGATCCCAAGCAGGTTCCACTGTCAGCACAGAGCCTGATGCAGGGCCTGAACTCACAAAACATGAGTTCATGACATGAGCCGAAGCCAAGAGTTAGATGCTTAACTGACTGAGCTTTTCAGGTGTCCCAGGGCATACCACTTTAGAAAATAGTCAAATCACAAAGGAAGACAGTGTGAGGTGAAAAAAACAAAGGAACTATAATGGCCATAAAAAAATGAACAAGATGGTAAAATAAATCTTACCTATCAATAATTACTTTTATTCTAAATGGATTAAATTATGCAATCAAAAAATGGAAGATGGAGAAAAAAAGATTGAAAAAACAAGAATGGATAAGGAACAAATAATTGATAAAAATAGAAAAATAAAATAAGAATGGATTTTTTTTAAAAAAAGACCCAATTATACTGCCTACAAGAGAAGCAATTCAGCTTTAAAGACATACATCGTTTGAAAGTAAAGAGATAGAAAAAAATATTCTAAGTAAATTGAAACCAAAAGTGACCATAGCTAGCTATATTTATATCAAATAAAGTAGACTTTAAAAAACTGTAACGAGGGACATAGAAGGTCATTATATAGTGATAAAGGAGTCAGTTCATCAAAAGGACATAACAATTATAAATATATATATATATATATATATATATATATATATATATACACACACAACATAGAGCACCTAAATATATTAAGCAAATATCAACAAAATCAGGGCGCTTGGGTGGCTCAGTCAGTTAAGCATCTGACTCTTGATTTCAGCTCAGTTCATGATCTCACAGTTTCATGAGTTTGAGCCCTGCATGGGATCTGCACTGTCAGCTTCAGATTCCCCCTTTCTCTGCCCCTCCTCTGCTCACAGTCTCCCTGTCTCTCTCAAAATAAATAAATAATCTTTTAAAAAGCTTAAAAGAAAATATTAACAGATTCAAAGGGAGAAAAAGACAACAATAGCAACTGTGATATTAAAGTCCACACTTTTCAACAATGAATAGATCACCTAGGAAGATAAGTAAGGAAATGTTGGAATTAAACTATACTTTAGATCAAATGCACCTAACAGACATATGCAGAACAGTCCATCCAACAGTAACAGCGTATACATTCTTAAGTGCACATGGAACATCATCCAGTACAGATTATATATTAGGTAACAAAACAAATCTTAAAAAAATAAGAAAATGGAAATCATATCAATTTATTTTCAACTACAATAGCATGAAACTGGAAGTCAATTAAAAAAGGAAAACTGGAAAATTCACAAATGTGTGCATTCAACAATATGACCCTAAACAACCAATAGGCCAAAGAGGAAATCAAGAAAGAAATTAAAATATACCTTGAAAAAATAAAAATGGAAACACAGTGCACCAAAACTTATGAGATGCAGGAGAAAGCATTTTTAAGGGGGAAATGTACAGCAATAAAATGCCTACATTAAAAAAAAAAGGAAGATATCAAAAAAAAAAAAACCAACAAAATAGAACTAGAACTAGAAAGAGTACTAAGCCCAAAGTTGTTAGAAAGAAATATCAAAGACCAGGGAAAAAATAAATATACACCAGAAAAAAAGTAGAAAAGTTCAGAGAAATTAAAAGCTGTTTATTAAAGTTTATCTGTTTATTTCGAGACAGTGGGCGAGAAAGAGAGAGACAGAGAGAGAGAGCATACACACATGCATGCGTGAGCAGGGGAGGGGCAGAGAGAGAGGGAGACAGAGATACCAAGTAGGCTCTGCACTATCAGTTCAGAGCCCAATGCAGGGCTCGGTTCCATGCACTAAAAATCATGACCTGAGCAGAAACCAAGGATAAGATGCTTAACCAATCGAGCCACCCAGGTGCCCTAAGAGCTGTTTTTTAAAAAGCTAAACAAAATTGACAAACTTTAGCCAGATTAATTAAGAAAAAAAGGGAGGGATCAAATAAATAAAGTCAGAAGTGAAAGAGGAGACATTATAAATGATGACATAGAAACAGAAAGAATCATAAATGCTATTATGAACTATTAGAACCAACAAATTGGATAATCTAGAAAAAATGAATGTGTTCCTAGAAGCTGACAACCTGTCAAGACTGTATATGAATAAATAGAAAATCTGAGTAGATTTTTAATTATTAAGGAATTGAATCATTAATCAACCACCACCTCTAACAACAACAACAAAAGTCCAGGAAAAGTGGCTTCAATGGTGAATGTTATCATACATTTAAAGAAGAGTTAACACCAATCTTTCTCAAACCACTCCAAAAAATTAAAAAGAAAGGAACCCATGTAAACTCATTTTATAAGCCAGTATGATTTTCATACCTAAACCAAACAGAAACATTGCAAGAAAAAAAAATCTAGAAGCTAATATCTGCGATAAACAGGCAGGTAAAAGTCCTCAACAAAATACTGGAAACAAATTTAACAGCATATTTTAAAAAATCATACATTGGGATCAAGTGGGATTTATTCCAGAGATGCAAGGATAGTTCAACATACATAAATCACTAAACATGATTCACCATATTAATATAATGAAAGGTAAAAATCATATTAGCTTCTCAATATGAGGCAGAAACAACATTAAACAAAATTCAAAATCTTTTCATGATAAAAAACTCTCAACAAATTAGGCACAGAGGGAACATACCTCAGCACAATGAAGGGCATACATGACAAGCCTACATCTAACATCATACTTAGTGGTGAAAAAATACAAGTTTTTCCTGTAAGATCAGGAATAAGACAAGAGTGTCCACTGTCACTGCTTCTAATCAACATAGTGGTGAAGTCCTACTCAGAGTAATTAGGTAAGGAAACAAAATAAATGACATCCAAATATGAAAGGCAGAAGTTAAATTACCTCCATTTGCAGATGACATGATTTTATATCTAGAAAACCTTAAAGATTACACCAAAAACAGAACTAATAAATTCAGTAAAGTGATAGGATAAAAAATCAACATGCAAAAGTCAGTCACATTTCTGTACACTAATGGAAAACTACCTGAAAGAGAAATTAAGAAAGCAGTCCCACGTACAGTAGCAACAAAAACATAAAACATAAAAATACTTAGAAATAAATTTAACCAAGGGAGTGAAAGATCTATACACTGCAAACTGAGACACTGATGAAAGAAATTAAAGAAGGCGAAAACACATGCAAAGACACCTTGTGTTCATGGATTTGGAGAATTA